>NW_007361049.1:170168-399127 GCF_000149035.1 Colletotrichum graminicola M1.001
TAAGTATCTTCTAATAACCTCTAAGTTATATATTCGCCCCTTTTTTTAAAGTTTTCCCTCTGCTTTTACCAAAGTCTTAGTACTTTTTACTTTTATTAGCTTATACCTTTAGTTTCTTTAAAGTATTATTAAGCTAAAAGTACTTAATTAAAATTAGCTTAATATTTAGGTTAATTAATAAAAAGACTTTTTTACTACTATTCTTATACTTAGAATACTTTCTATTATTTAGCTTAGTTTTATAACTACTAGTAAACTAATAATTATTATTAAATTAGTAGTTATAACTAGCACTAGACTTCTAAAATATATAATTAGCGTACTAATTTAAGAACTCCTTAAGAAGAGATATATACTTAAAATAAGGAGCTATAACCTAGATATCTCCCTTTAGATCTAGACTAACTTACTTCTAGAAGCTATAAGCATAGTAACTATATAGCATAACGTTATAAACACTATACGCCTAAATTAAAAGTAAGTTAACTATAAGAGTATAACTAAGGAGCTTTTAGAATAGCACTTTAAAGTAACTAGCGTAGGCCTTACTTATAAAAACGTAATATAAAAAGATAGGAGAGCTACTTATAAGACTAGGATTTATTAAGATTTTATATAAGATAGCCTAATTTATATATAACCCCTAAAAGTTAATTATTACTTAACTAATAGTTTTATTACTAAATAGAGTAATAATTTAAAGCTTATAATATAGCTCCCTAGCTAAGCTTAGTAGCTTACACTAGATAGTATATTTTAAATACTAAGAGAAACCTATATTTAGTAATAGCTTTAAAAAGGGGAAGGACTAATTAACCTATAACTATATAATTTAAAGCGACTTACTAGAAATAGTATAAGATATTTTAGCTCTTAAGGAACTTCTTACTAGGTATAAAGCTTAACTACTACTAAGGATAGATCTATATAAGTAGGGTATAATTAACCTTATAATTATTAATAGCGTTTAGGTTAGATATATTAACTATTAATAATAATAGATCTAAAAAGCTAAGATAGTAAGGTAAAAGTTTAAGTTAATTAATAAATATAGTTATTAATAAAAAGGTTTAAAAGTAAGTTAATAAGAAAAAACTTTCCTTTTTATCCTTAGGAAGGTTAATTTACTAAAAAAGAAGGTATAGTAAACTAATCTAGGTAGGTAAAAAAAAGAACTAACTAACTAATTTATAATTAGCCTAAAGGAATAATTTACTACCTTACTTACTAATAATAAGTAAATTACTTCTTTTTTTTTTAATTTTACTTTATTTACTAGGTTATTCTTTTTTAGCTTTAATTAAGGCCTCTTTTACCTATTACTATATTAACCTACCTTTTTTCTTTTTAATTAATCTTTTTTTTTTTACCTTTTTAATAATAATAATAATTATTTAAGTAATAATCTAGCTATTCTCTATAAAAGCTACCTTTTTTTTTATATACTATTAAACCTAATCTTTTTTTCTTTATTATAATTACTACTTAAAATTATATACTACGCTATATACTTACTAAACCTAAGACTAATTACTTTTTTTTTTTACTACTAAACGCTACTATAATATCTTCTATTAGCCTAATCTTTTTTTCTTTATAAAACTATAGTAGTATAGCTACCTAGATCTAGCACCCTTATACTATATATAACTTTAAGAATAACTTATATAACTATATAGGATACTAGTAATTAAATAAACTAATTAGATTTAAGACTATACTACTAGCTATAACTAAAAAAGCTTAAAACTTCTAATTTATTAATCTTAGTGTAAATAACTACTTTAGCCACTAGACTTAGGCGTACCTATAAGTTATACTTATTTAAGATAGTTTTATATACTTTATTCTAACTAAACTTAATATATATTTTCTTAACTAGCTCCTTTAGGAGGATATAAATTAGTTCTTATAATAGTAACTAGTAGCCTTTATAATTTAGGATAGCTAGTAAGAATAATAAGGCTAGAGCTACTAAAAAGTAAGAGCTATCCTCTTTAATTACTATAACCTATAGGGTTAACTACTTTAAAGAGATTAAATAAGAAGAGATAAGATTACTATAGCGTTAGAGGTTATAACTTAGGACTTATTACTAGTCTATAATATTATAATAGTTCTAATTAGCTAGAAATATTTTACTAATTTAAATATTACTTTAGTCTTAGTTCTTTAGTTACTTACTACTTATAAAGTAATTAAGACTTTTATATACCTAGTCCTTTTTTTACTATTTATTAATTATTCTAAATACTTTATAAAAATAATTATTAACTAATAAGATAGTATAGTCTATTAGTATAACCTTTTTTAAGAGGTAGGCTAATTTAAGGTAATCTTTATTAATAATATCCTAGCGCTCTAAAGATTTTACTAAGATATAAAGGCCTTACTATATATTAAGAATCTAATTAACGCTAGTGCTTATATTATTAATATAGCCTAATAGCCTAACTTATAAAAGTGTAGTCTTTATATTTTAGAATAGTTTTAAATAGCAGTTTAGTATAGTAAATTATACCTAACTAAGAACCTTATCTTCTAAAGTAATAAAATAAAAAGTATACTAAGTAATTAAATACATATATACTAGATTTAGTAGATTAGCTATAAGTTTTACTATAAAGGTAACTAAGTTAATAATACTATATATAATACTTTAGAAATATATCTTAAGGACGTCTATAGTTAATATAAAAATATTTATATAAAGGTATTAGTAAGCACTAAATTAGACTATATAATTATTAAGAAGCTATATTTAAGGCTAGGCTTTATAGTGTTAATTAAATAAAGTATACTAACTAATCCTTAGATCTTTAGCTTATATTATTATTAATTAGTTACTAGCTAAAGATAGCGCTTACTATTTAAACTATTACTAGGCTTTATACCTTAAAACCTATTTAATTAGTCTGCCTTAGTAATAAACACTATTAAAAAAAGGTCTAATTCTAAGCACACTCCTATAAGCCTTATGCCTCTTAGTTAAATATTACTAGTTACCTTATAACTAATTCCCTAGACGCTTAACGTAACGCTATAATTAGAAAGACTTATACGTTTACTTATAAACCTATATTTACTTTCTACCTTATTTAGGCTAACTTTATTATTAGTTACTAGAACTAGGCCTCTAGCTTAGGTTTTACTTAAGATTAAAGACGTTATAAAAAAAACCTTTTAAATTAGGCTTAACTACTTTATAAACCCTTATTAATTAAGTAATATAAAGGCTTATAGCTAAAGGAGATAACTTCTTAAGATCTAAACTTATAGTTAAGATAAGTAAATTATAAGTTAATACTTAGTAAGTTAAAGCTTAATTAGTAAAAAGCTAGTAAGTTACTTTAATAAAAGGTTATAAATTACTATTATTAACTACTATACTATAAAAATAAGCTTTTTAAAAAACTAGTAATTAATAAGTATATATAAGAGGAATAAGTTAATTAATATAATAACCTAATTAATAAGTTAGCTTATATAACCCCTATATATATACCTTAGGTACTACTATTATTAAGCTAGGATTAAGAGGGCTAAGATTAGGAGGATATAAGGCTTTAATAGGATTATATAAAAAAGGTATATAAGCAAGAGGTAAAGGCTAAGAAGAAGAATAAGAAGAAGGGCTAACGCTAATTTACTATAAAGGTAGTTATATAAGGGCTAATCTTAAGAATAATTTCTCCTTAAGAGGACTTATAAAAAAGAAATTAAGAAATAATTAAAGTAAGGTAAGGTAATTAGCCTAAAGTAAGGTAGTATATAGACTAATTAGAAGATTTTAATCCTAATTAAGTATAAAAATATAAGTTAGTATTAATAGGTTTAAAGATAGATATATATAATTTATCTTTTATACTTATACCTACCTTCTAATTAAACTAAAGCTTTTTTATAATTTACCTTTAATTATAATAATATAAGATAATTAGAAGTAATTACTTACCTAATTAAGGTATAATTATACTTAATCCTATAGTTTAACACTTATAATTAATATTAATTCTAGATAGATTAATATAATTTATATACTAATTAGTAAGGAATCTTATGTTACTTTTAGTAGTTATAGTGTTCTATATAGTTACTACACCGCAAGAGTCCCTTATACCCTACGCGCTTTTACTATATACTATATATAGCTAACTATAAGGCTATTCTTATCCCCTTTAGGCTAGTTATTTATAGCTATATAGAGGTTTTATTAAATTAATACTATTAATAAAAGGAGGCCTATTATAATAAGTAGCCTAATTACCTTACTTAGTATATAATATAAGTAGAGGAGGCTATTACTTAGCTAGGGGGTTATACACTTAACGCCTAGCAGTAAGGCTATTAAATTAGCTATAACAGTTAATTTATACCTTTTAATATTATAGTAAGCAACCTAGCTAAAAGAAGAAATATAAACCTTACTGTTAATAAAAGGATAAAGAGAAGTAATATAAAGGAAGGAAAAAACAACTAGTAACGTAACAGGTAGGTAAGGTGCTTATATATAGGCATAGATATAGCTATATCTATGCTAGCCCCCCTAGTATGCCCCCTATACTGCCCTATTTAGTTTAATACTAACTTTAGGATAAATAGGTGGCCGCCAGGGCAAAAGCCCCTAAGGTACACATGCGCACAGATGACGCCCCGCAGATGTGTCTGCCTAGTAACCGCAACCAAGCCATGGACCGACGTGACCCATGTGCGCAAGTTGGTGTACCATACAACACTGTACAAATAACATCACGGATGTTGGGTTTTGTGTACGAGAACGAAACGAGCTGAGTAGATGCAATACCACACATTATTCTAGCGATCATGTCGTCATCTAAGTTGGAAGCCCGAGCGGTATCGGAGTCTCCACCAAGTGACGCTTCGAAACCCCTCGCGGGTGAGCTCGCGCCGCGAGCTGCGGAGACTTGGCGGAGCGTCGAAGTTTCTTTGGGTTTCATTATTATTAATCAGTGACATGACAAACCCCGACGTCCATAAGTATCCATACCGGCCATCCTTCTTTTGTGGGATTCGCAGCAAACAAGAATAATCAAGGGGAAAGCCAAAATAATATCACCAGCATGGCACGAATTTTCATCACAGGATCTTCCGACGGACTGGGTGCCGTTGCCGCCCGCACGCTTCTCAAGAAAGGCCACCAGGTCGTCATTCACGCTCGCAACGCCCAGCGGGCCGAAGAGGCCAAGTTGGCCGTTCCGGACGCCGAGACCGTCCTGGTCGGTGACCTGTCCAAAGTCGACGAGGTGAAGAGACTGGCCGCAGACGCCAACAAGCTGGGAACGTTTGATGTCATCATTCACAATGCCGGTTTCTACCGCGGTCCGTACCAAAAGACGGACTTGGGCCTGCCTACCTTGTACGCGGTCAACGTATTTGCGCCGTATCTTTTGACTGCCTTGATCAACAGGCCGAAGACACTCATCTACATCTCTTCCGGCCTGCACAAGAGCGGCGACTCCAGCTTCACCGACCCGACCTGGCGCGAGCGCGGAGAACAAGGGTGGAACGACGATCAGGCGTACTGCGACTCGAAACTGCACATCACCACCTTTGCAAACGCGATTGCTCGTCTCTGGCCGGATGTGAAGAGCAACTCGGTTGATCCCGGCTGGGTGCCGACGAAGATGGGCGGACAGAGTGCGACGGGCAAAGCGGAGGACGGGGTCGCAAGTTACGTTCTGTTGGCGGAGGGAACCGGCGCGGGTGATGTCACTGGGAAGTACTTCAAGCCTCCTGGGCAGGAAGACGACTCAGTACCGTTCACGAGTGATGAGAAGAGGCAAGACGAGTTATTGAAGCTTCTAGAGCAGGAGACTGGCGTCATGCTACCTGTAGCATAGCTGAGCTGCATAGCAGTAGCATATCGACGAGTTGGTTCGTGGTAAACATCTTGCGGGGCCAGATGCGTTATAAGTATTATGCTGGATAGTAGGCAATAAACACTACGGACCTGTCAGCTCGGTCAGCATACGCTACAGCTACCTATGCATCGAGAACGGTTTTTAGTTAAATCCGTTGCTGCACAGAGCTTTCTTAGCAATATCAGCCAACATATCCATGCAGATGAGGTTTCTACAGCCACCCTCCGACGGGTAAACCCGTCACTCCTGGCGGCCACACACATCTGGGCACCGGTGGCGCAGGCCATCACGGATCGCTTTGAGTGAAGAAGTGCCTACCCCTTCCTGGTGGTCTCCCGTAATTAAACAAGTTCCATGATACAATCTTGTGCACGGATCAGTCACTAATGCTGCCATTCAAGGAAGACAGGCACTAAGTCCTGTATAGAGTTATACGTATAATATTATCCATGTATTACCGGGTGAACTGGGCTAGACCGCTTATGGTAGATTCAGCAAACACCTAAGCCATCAGTAACCGCGATGGCGCTTACGGCCCGCCGTGGGCGTTTCAATATTGTCTTTATTGCAGAAACTGTTAGTGAGCACATCCGGCCCCGGGCTAGTAGGGGTTAAACAGGGGCTGGTCAAAAACAAGCAATAATTCATGCCCGATAGCGCTCTGGCTAGTGCCTATGGAAAGCAGACACAGTCGTGTTTCTTCTAGCAAAACCATCGTCTCAGTGACTAACAGGACGCGCGAAGACTAGGAGTATTATGTGGCTGAGAAGCCTCATCAGCGCCCGTCCCGCTTGCCAGTGCCCTCTTGTTTTTTTTTTGAAAGGATGTGATGTCACAGGGTACAGTGCGTGGTCCAGCATCTCGCTTTCTCATTAATTGTCATCCGGAGTTCGTCTCAATTTTTGCCTCGATGGCAGATAATGACATACGGGGGAGCCCATCCTGCAGAACACGGACATATATAGAGGCGGTGGCACTTCGGCGCGTTCTAGAGCTTCGACAGACTTTCGACGGATCTTCCGAAGCCTCTTCGTCAACATGGTAAAGGCCGAAGGGGTAGGTAGTGGTATCTACGCGGGCTGAGTACGTCCCGGCAGCTGACTGTTTACCTTTGCGTGCTCTATACAATGTGCTCACGAGCCCGCCATTTACATGCATGGGTTTGGCGAAGTCCCGACCTTTCCTAGTATGGTTGCTGGCGTCTTCCGGGAGGCCCCCGTCCCTTGTCGGACCTAGGTAGCATTATCTTGACTCGAGAGAAACCCCGCTCGTGATCAACAAGTTCTCACGCGGGGACACAGCATCCACAGGACTTGCAATATACTAATATAAAACTGCCTTCTTGCCAAATATTGGCCACCTCTGGCTGTTTTTCCTGTCCCTGAATTTTCCTATATCAACGCCCATGCGATTGCCCACCATGGAGGGTTCGCACGAAAAGACACAGGTTGACCCCGAGCGCAGTCCATCCGTCGAACACCATGTAGGCGAGGAGCCATGGCACGGCATGTCTGTCGGTCGCTACCTTACGACGCGTCTCACGACCTTGAAGCCACCAATGTTAAGCGCACCGAACCCGTTCAAGCTCGTCGTGATGATCAACAGGCGTCAATGGGCCTTTTTCTTCATTGCGTTTGCTGCCTGGGTATGTATGACATCTAGCCTCTGGCCTGCCTTACGGGCATTGAACGCATCGGGTCACTGACGAGATCTTGTTGCAGACATGGGACGCCTTCGACTTTTTCACCGTCTCGCTCACCATCACCGACCTCTCGGAGACCTTTGACAAGTCCAAGGCCGACATCACCTGGGGTATCACGCTGGTCCTAATGTTTCGATCCGTCGGCTCAATCATCTTCGGCATCGCAGCTGATCTATACGGTCGGAGATGGCCATTTATCGTCAATAATCTCCTCTTCATCATCCTCGAACTGGTAAGAAACAACTCTTACTTTTCTTTCCTCCCCCTCTGCCTTTGATGGGCTCCCACCGGCACGTCTGTGCCGAGCATGGTCACATCAGACAAGCTTTTGGATTCCCACCATCTCCCGTCTTGGCTGCACGCATGGAGAATCCCTGTAGCTCCCCACACTCCCCTTCTCTCCATACTTTGGTACCTAGTCTACTCCGTGTTCAGGTCGGCAATCTATTCGGCGGTATTAGTAGCGTCCGCGACTGGTGGTGACATCAACACATACTCTTTATTCCTTCCCCTATCGTTTCTTGTCGCGATGGAAGGCTAACAGGCGGTGAAACCTTTCAGGGCACCGGCTTCTGCCAGACTTATGACCAGTTCCTCGCGTGCCGCGCCCTCTTTGGTATCGCCATGGGCGGTCTATACGGCAACGCAGCAGCCACGGCTCTCGAGGATCTCCCAAGCGAGACTCGCGGGATGATGTCCGGTGTCCTGCAGCAAGGTGTAAGTCCTCCTAAGATAGGGCCGGCGCACACCCGGACTCCCCTTGGTGCGCAAGTTGGCATGTCAGAAGAGCTAACCGCCTGCCGATCAGTACGCCTTCGGATACCTCTTAGCAGCCGCCTTTGCCCGGGGGTTGGTCAACACTACCCCGCATGGCTGGCGCCCCCTCTTCTGGTTCGGGGCCTGCCCACCAGTACTGTTTATCATCTTCCGTCTGATGCTACCCGAGACCGACACCTTCATAGAGCACAAGCGCATACGTGAGGCGGCCGGTCAGCAAGCAGCGGCCGCTGGCGGAAGCGTAACCTCGACCTTCCTGAAGGAGGGCAAGGTCGCCATTCGCAAGCATTGGCTGCTATTGACGTACCTTGTCCTTCTCATGGCAGGCTTCAACTTCATGTCGCACGGCAGTCAGGACCTCTACCCCACCATGCTGACGAACCAATTTGGTTTCAACGCGGACCAGGTCACTATCACCCAAGTGGTTGCCAACCTCGGCGCTATGCTGGGTGGCACCACCGTCGGCTACTGCAGTCAGATTTTCGGCCGGCGGTTCAGCATCCTGATTTGCTGCGTCATCGGCGGCGCGCTGCTATACCCCTACACCTTCGTTACGACCGAGGCTGTCATGGCTGCGGCCTTCTTTGAGCAGTTCTGCGTGCAGGGCGCGTGGGGTGTCATCCCGATTCATCTGATGGAGCTTAGTCCCGGCGCTTTCCGCACATTCGTCGTCGGTACGTCATACCAGCTCGGTAACTTGGTCTCCTCCGCCAGCTCGACCATCGAAGCGCGTCTCGGCGAGAGGTTCCCGCTAGCGTCCGAGGGGATCGTGAAGCGCTACGACTACGGCAAGGTCATCTGCATCTTTATGGGATGCGTCTTTGCATACGTCGTCCTCCTCACATTTATCGGTCCCGAGCATCTGCGCCGTAGCTTTGACGTAGCCGATGATTCGGATATTCGTGAGATTGTTGGAGATGACACGATTGAAAATGCACTACACACGCGCGGCGTCGGGACTGGATACTCGGTGCATAGTGACGAGGAGAGGGGGCATCAGGAAAAGACAGCTACGCATCGAGAGTAATCATAACTTTCCCGATAATGGACTGGGACAATGGCTTGATTGTCCGAGTTATAGCACATAGCAGGGCATATACCAATAGGATTAAGAAAGGCAGGCTTAATCCTATGAAAGCAGAGATGTAAAGAAAGGATTATATACATAGATAAATGATGTAATTAATAAGCGAAACGTCACGTGGGCATATCATAATCTACATGATAGGTGCTGTATGAAGCTGTCGCGACACTTTATTTTCCATTTAAAAGAACCATAAATGATTCAAGTAGTGTAAGGTTTCAAATCTCTCTAAGAAGAGTAGACCTGAGTCCAAAGATTATAGCATAGTAAGTATTGAAGTGATTGGTGAATACTACTTTACTTCGAGTTCTTCAAGGAAGGCAAGGAGACTCAATATGATGTAAGTAGGTAGGCAAAGGTCTAGTGCTTCCATGAGGTAATGCTACTGACTTGATCAGATATATTTCCGAGCCTGGTTGAGCCGAAAGACATCTCCGAAAAGAATCTTCAATTATAGTGAAAGATGCTATCAGCGACGTTATTAGAGGGGGTAAGACTTCTTTAGCTCATACTTTTCACACCCGATGGCATTTGGATTTACATGCCGTCAGGTTAATCTGTATGGCAAAGCATAGACGATTACACCTCATCATATCTAATCAATAAAACCCCTCGGTCCCACTCCCTCATCGCCTACATAGCGGAGCATATGGCGTGGTTATAACTCCCACGCTATTTCTTGCAATCAACTACAAGTATTAATCGATCTTTTTTGGGATATCCCTCACCCCTTCTTTCACGAATGGCAACTTGACCATATCATCGACACCAACATGCCGGAGTCAAAGATAATCCCAGCCCCAACATCGGCGGTCGCAAAGCCAACCGCCACATTCACGGGCGACGTCTACATGGAGCTCATCAATCGCGACGAGCACGCCGCCATTGCCACGGTCACCTTCACTCCATGCGCCCGAACCCATTGGCACACCCATGCTGGTGGGCAAATGATCAGGGTTCTGTGCGGCACTGGATGGGTATGCGATAAGGGCGGCGAAGCCCGCAGAATCAAGGCTGGTGATACGGTTTGGGCGCCTCCGGGCACAACACACTGGCACGGTGCTGATGACGGAAGTATCATGTCGCATTTTGTCGTTGGCATTGGCGAGACTAAACGGCATGATGCTGTCACGGATGAGGAATACAACAAGCGGTCGACAGAGTAGGATAGATGGAATGTAAGTGGCCAGGCTTTGTTTATTCGATGCCTGCAGTTTCATGGTTCTTGCATATCTAACTGGACTGATAGAATGAGGTTAATTGTGTCGTCGCATACGTATGCTCAAAAATAGTGCAGCTCAAGGTGGCCTCAAGACAAGAAATTTCCCTTGATTCACTCATCCTCGTCTCTTATGCTTTCTTCTGATTTGATTTCGAGGAATTCGGGAAGCATTACATCTGTCGGTGGCGGTAGCAAATGGACACGAGGCGCCTTGAAATCGAGTTTGGTCCAAAAAGCTACCCTTCTTCTCTCCTTTACATAAACTCGCGAGTCAAGATAATGAACCCGCATAGCGTTGTTCAAGATCATCACTAAACATGCTTTACGAGGAACCTAAAGTTATTCTTGCTCAAGCATGTCCTTGCGGTTCATGTGAAATTCATTCATGATAGTTTCCTCGGCAGCCTCCATGTCAATGCCCTCAACCTTCTTGTTCAACCTCTTCCGGCTCTCGACAAGCTCTCTGGCTATATCCTTCCAGGCAAACTGCTTGTCCTTGAGACCCAGGCTGTTTGCCCCGTGTACTTCCCCAGCAACAGTGACAGGCAGTAACTTTCCCACCTCCTTTCTCACAGTACCACCGACTATGACGGTCTCTACGTCGCGTTCACTGGAGTGGAAAACCACTGCGGCGACAGGGTCCTCTTCGGCGGCGGGGACCATTGAGGGGCTGCTGGTATCAAAGATCACAAGGTCTGCCTTGGCGCCAACGCGAATCTGTCCAACCTTGCCCGCCATGCCGATTGCTTTAGCGCCGCCAATAGTTGCCAGGTTGAAGGCCTGCTCCGCCAACGGGCCGACGTGACGACTCCACTTGCCCTGTCTGCGGAGGGTCTCCTGGCGCTCGGTGCGGGCGTATTGTAGGCCGAGACGCATCTGGCTCGGCATGAAGCTGTTGCCATAAGAGTGGCAGTCCACACCCAAACTGGAATGCGCCTCAAACTCTGGAAGAAGCCCGACCGGGGGCCAACCTAACTGGAGCTCGGTGTTGGGAGTCGAGGAGATGTAGACATCATGTTCAGCGATCAGCTCCGCGTCACCATCATTGGGGAAGTTTGCGTGCGAAATTAGGATATCGGGGCCGAGAAGGCCGTGGCTATTGAGAAGCTGTACCACAGACGGCCCATTACCGAAAAGCAGGCCTGCTGCAGAGTGAGAAGTAATGACCTTGGCCTTCGCAGCCCGCAGCTCCGAGTACAGCTTCTTCATCTCGTCAGCCGACTGATAAATATTGTCCACGACAAAGCCAAGTTGAATCCTCCCATCTCCGTATGGGCCCTTTGCGGCAAGGGACTTCCATGATTCAAGACCGCTCGAGGAAGCGTAGTCATCATGCACTGTAAGCGGACTCCAGCTGGAGATCGCTCTAGGAACGCAATAGCAGTACACGGCTCGAATCCCAGAAGCAGTAAGAGCTTCTATCATTGTTGGTGCTGTGCAGTGTCAGTACTTCATATGGTCTTAAAAGAACGGGATGCACTAACGAAATTCGGGGCCAATATTCAGACTGGAGTGATCAACGACCGTGGTGGTACCACCGTCGATGGCTTCAAGTGCGCCACCTAGCTCTCCCCAAAAGGCGTCCTTGAGGGAGTAAAAGCTACCGCTAAAGTTGCCGCGCGGAAAGTATTCAAGCAGGGTGTGGTTAACGTGACGACCCTTGAGGGCGGTCTGCCAGACGTGGTGGTGTGTGCTGATGAAACCAGGCGACACGATTTTCTCTTCGCAATCGAAAATTTTGACGTCATTGGTGTCGGCCTCGATATTGTTGTTGATCTGAGTGATCTGATCTCCTTCAATCATCAAGTCCGACCGTGTAGGGGTTACTTTCCCGTCATCTCCGTGGACGAGAAGCACTCCATTCTTGAGCAGGATCTTGTTCATTGATGAGGCCATGCTGTTCATTTCAGGATAGAATTTCCGTAGCAAATGATTTGTCAAGTAGCATCGCTGATGGCAATGTCTATTTTATAGCCTGATTCCATCAGCTGGGTATTCAACACATCTGCCTGGCCTGAAAAGACGAGAGTAGAAGTTAGAGTCCCGGACATATCGGTGCCCAGTCTTTGGCGAGGCGGAATTAGCCTCGGACATACCGGCATCAAACCTTTGGCGGCCAACAGCGATCCTTTTTGCTGATGGTGACGTAATTTGAAGTCGGTCCTTTAACAGTAAGAATAGTTGCAGTGACGGTGGATCGATTAATTAAGTGGCAAGGGGCGGACATCCAATCTGTCTCAGTATTTATTTGGATAAAGCCTCTGTCATGGGCGGTTCACTCTTGAGATACCAAATTTGAATTGATAGGCCTGGGCTTGTAGTATGTTGTAAGACAGGAGATGTTTTTGTGTGCAATATGACTTGCTAAAATTTCATGAACCTACTCAAGGACTTAGGCGCATTGTATTATTGTCTTTGGGTTACTGTTTGGTTATGTAGCAGAATATAACGACGATGCCCATTAACGGCGAACCAAATCAAGCCCACCCATGTCATCGTCTGTAACATGTGAAGGTCAGCACGTTTCGGACCCGAAGCCCTTGATGCGCAATGTCATCAAAGTATCCATCGCTGGTTTCATGGATGAGCATTCTAGATGATCCAATAGCTCAAGCTCCTTTGCATTGCTTTTGTGTACTTTCGCACTACTTTTCATGTGCGTTAGTAAAACTCGTGACGGATAACACAAAACCCTTAGAAAAATTGGTGTTTTGAGGTAACATTAGTCTTATATAGCGTCAGTTCAATGCTTCAAAACGTTGGGAAATTTTAAATAATAGTCGCGGACAATGTGATGTACGAGAATCAGAAATGTCGCTGCCAACCAAATTCATTGAATCCAAGTTCATCTTGGGAACTAGTTGCAAAGGGAGGCTTCTTTTTCTTATATCTAAATGAGCTACGCCTGTAGTGAAACAGTCACCTCTGACGAAATAGTGATGCTGGTTCAAGTTGACATAGCCATCCTGTCAAGTTTGTAGGAAAAGGTAAATAGGTCAATCTCACATATTAATACTGCTCACTCGCAATCATGCATACACAACTTCACCTCGCTATTACTCTCAGCTATCATCTGAGATCTTGCTTCGCTTTAGCTATAAGGATTACATTAAAGGTCAATTAGAGTTTTATTCAAAGCTAACTCGCAAATTCGCACGTGGGACTTATAGTGAAATTAAATTCTTCAGTAACAACTCATGCCAACGGGTCGAAAGGAACTGACTACGCATACCCCTTGACTGATTGCCTTGCATAGCTGGGGCCTTTTTCCGTCCATGCAAGTTTGAGGTTATACGGTACCCTTTAATGTCCTGGGCCGCACGCGTGATAGACTAATGGAGACAGCGAGTATCCCCTAGCCTATTCAGGGTTCAGCTACATACAACTAAAGACTATGTGTACTTCCAATTTCTATTTTGTTTCTCTATCCCATTGAGTGCCGAGTGACCTCACATAACCTCAGACCAATAAGAGTACAGCAATCCAGGCTGACGGTCCAATAGCTGTCAGTAATTATTTACATAGACCCATTTTTGGGTTATGTGAGGTCACTTGGCACACAATGGGATAACCTAGAAGAAAATATCATTTAGTGCATTCATTTACTAAACTTCTCTATTTGGGCAACCATCTAGTTACAAGTCTGCACTTCGTCTTTCTACCTTTGCGTCTTTTGAAATATGATCGCGGCTCCAACAGCCTGCGACCCCCCTTTTACAGCAAAATAATAAGATATGGCTGGGGAAACCCGGTCAACCTGTAATCCCACATCTTGGCAAAGCCTCAATACGAGAATTGGCAAGCTTACGAACAGGGAATGGCTCCTCCAGTTGGTTTTATTATCTGTGGGGCATCTTATCAATCCGTCAGTTATCAATCCGTCTTACGCTCCCCCGGGACAGAAATTTGAGCGGCAAAGTGCCATCTGTCAAACTCGCCGATGTTGTGTTCTCTCTCTCCCGCGTTTCTTCGCTATTTCAACCTATTGGTCAGATTCCCTGCGGTCGGAAATTTACAAACGCATCCGTTTCAAAAACTACTACCATGCACGTTGTCACAACACTGAGACCTCGGATAAACGCAAAAAAAATGGACTTCAGCATCAGGCCTGTCACAGTCGATGACATCACTGAAATTGCAGAGCTCACCAAAAGAGCACGTGTTGAAATGTTCCCTCATATGGATCCAACATGGCGCGCACAAAGGGCCGAACACGACTCGGCGACTTTCCAGCTGACCTTCATCGACCATCCGCAAGGGGCGTACCTCGTCGCCCGCTCAGGAGGCAAGCTGGTCGCAACTATTGGCTACCAGGACTATGACCATCGTCACCAATTGAGTTTGGAGACGGAGGGCATCGTCGAAGTTGTGAGGCTGTATGTCGATCCTGATTGGCGCCGCGGCGGACTTGCATCGAAAATGGTCGCTTCTTTGGTGGAAATCGCGGAAGAGGCAGGCGTACGGCAGTTGTATCTGCATACACACCCTTTTCTTCCGGGGGCAATCCAGTTTTGGACACGGCAGGGATTTACTCTCCTCCGAGTGGATGTGGATGACAAAGTATGGCAAACAACCCACATGGGTAGAACCCTGAAGTAGAGTTGAGACTTAGGCGTGAAATGAGCTCAAGCCGGGATGATGCTTTGAAGGATTATTATAGCACGCTCTGGGGCACGAGAGCTAATTGAAGGTGTAATTCTTTTGTAACATGTCATGCATGATAGAATAGGTACTGTTGAGAGGGGCCTGTGTGATGGGTCACGTGGCTCCCCGCCGCTCACCTTTTGTCAGGCGGCTCTGCCCACTTCTCGAGCCCACTTCGCGGGTCCTTTTCTCAGCTACAGATATCACCAATACACCACAGTAATACCTCACTTTCGTTGTTGTGCTCCCTCATAGTCTCGAAAATACCGTGTATTATTTGAATGCTAGGGCACAAGATAGTTCTGTGTGAAGGAAGTTACAGAGACAGAAGCTATTGCCATTGAGTGTTCATGCTCATGGGCGCTTTGAATGAAACCTAGCTCCCCAAGCAGTTTCGATAATTGTCCACTATGGGGTCTTCAGCTAATAGTGCCCCAATCCACATTCAGAGTTGATGCACTAAAGCATGAAGAGCTTTTCTTGTTTTCCGTCGGTTATCCCCCGCTCTTTTTAGCCCTGAAACTCAACGGCGCGCTTGCCCGTCGCAGCAGTTGCATTGCCGCCGGCGCCGGCGATCTGGATCGGCACGACACCACCGAATGGGCCAGCCTTGTTGCTGTTGGCAATCTTGACCAAGCAGACGTTGCTTTGGCCACCCATAGTACCAGTGCACGTGGTTCCGGCTGGCACTTCGAACTTCATGGGCTACAGGTAGACAATTAGCATATTCCTCAGCTTCCACCCAGTCACTGGGCACAATGTACGGCATGACTTACAAAGTCCATGTTGACATTGGCCGCGCGCTTGTAAATGACACTCATGGCCCTCTCCCACAGAGATCGCTTGCCGCCGGGAACTGTGCCGTCAGGCCTGATGTTGCCGCCCTTTCCGGGAACTTGCGTTACAGTCTTGAGCATCGTGCCCTGCGAGAAGGCGCCGGTTCCTGTGGGGTCCAGAACCGCATTTACAGGGCCGGCGCCATCGGTAGTAACGACGTGGAATGTGCCAGAAATTGAGCCGCCGGTGGAAGACACCTGAGGAAGGGTGTTGCCTGACAGCGCCATTGCTTGCTGGATGTCATCGGCCTTGACCTTTCCTGCGCCCTTGGTCTTTCCAAGGCCGTCGGACATGATGTTCTTGGCGCCGAAGATAGTAGTGTCAACCTCAGTCTAACCCATGATGTTAGCATTGATCGTTACTCCTGACTGTATCCGGTGTAGCTGGACATACCTTCCTGTTGGGCCCAGGACCGGGCACCACACCTCCCTGGATGGCCAGTGCAGTACCGTTACCACCCGCATCACCAGTTACCTGAGCAACCTTGCCGTGAGCAGCGACCAGCGGGGCAGCGACAAGGGCCAGAAGGAGGGTCTTGGCAATCATTTTGAAGTATAGATGAAGAATACGACGAGGATGGCTGTATTGAGTGAAAACGTAAAGTGAAAGTGGTCTCTGAAGGAAGCATTCAAATAAAGGACAGTGAAAATGATACCCACACGAATCAATCGGCGGTAAAGTGAGAAGCGGGTAGAAGTGAAGAGTAGAAATGAACAGGAAGATGATGCTGATAACGAAGAAGGAGTCTCTGTTGTAGCAGGCGGGAGTCACATGGTTTTATAGTTGGTTGGACGGGATGTTGCGGCGATATCATCCTCATGGCAAACAACCTGACGGTACATTCGGGCGGGACTTTCTCTGGTTTGTCGTCACGAGTCGGAACTGCCATGGATTTCCCAATTCAGCTTAACCAAACGGCCATTTGGCTGACCCATCGCGTCTGCTCCGAGTGAAACATCACAGCACCTTCTCCAGGCCTGCGACAGCTATTGTGGGTGGGGTCAGGGGCAACATCAGACAGGCGCTTTGATATCGTCCGTATCAATCCCAGCCCAACGTCCGCGGACTGCGATACTGGACGACACTGATGTTGATAATTGAACCTGCAATATCGGATGATTCAAGGACGAGGTTTTTCTGTGGCGAGGCATCTAAACTTCTTAGGCTTGGATAATGACACAAATCTTAAACCCAAGCTTTCTGCTAATTTCTTGACCTCAATCAAAGTAACAGCAATGTTCAGTAAACCAGTCGGCTGGTTCTTAGCGAAGCAGAAGGTAGATCTATTTCGTTTCTGAACCCTGTGCACATCACATAGAGGTTCACCGTTCTCATGAGGAATCTATGCCTCTTCGGGACTAATCGATCACACCCTGAGCGATCGTCACCGGTTGCATGGGTTCCTCCTTCGGGCTACGGTTAAAACGGCGCGACTATTATTCGATAAGAGTTCAGGCCAGCAGCCGCCTCGGTTTCAACCGACGGCCATGTCGCCGCCGATGCAGCCCTGCTCCTTGAAAGCAATAAGGGGGTCGGAGCCCGAAAGAGCCTCCTCCAGTATGGGATACCGTTGCCACTACGCAGACCCACGTGCCATGATCGACCCGAACACATCATGTTTCAAGTGCCAAGCACGCATCTCCCTATGGTCCTTTCTCCTGGCCCCTTTCCTTCGCCCCTCAGCTAGGACGAGACGCAGCTGAGGGCCAGTAGGAAACATAGGTGCAATGCTGGCTGCTTGGGCGCATTGGATGGTCGTCGTCTCTGGTCCTTTCCTGTCACCTGCCATCTGCCATGCGCAGAAACTCTACATGCGTAAGCCGCCCCGCTCGCTTGACGTTGCGACGTTTATGGGCGGTCGCGAAGGCCCCTCTTCGGCCGAGTTCCACATTCGGTATGTGTAGTCGGCAATGAGAAAGCACCTAGCTGAGCTGAGCTCCGACAGAGAAAGACACTCATAGTTCGAGGCGAGTCCGGTGCCTGGGCATCGGTGATGGTTGTCTGGTAACCTAGGCTTCTTCCGACTAGGTATTTAGCCAAGGTTTCGGGAAGCCCATTGCTCCGTTCGTAGCCCAACAAAGCCGAAAAAGGTGTGCCTGTCGGTCAGCAAACGATCGCCCAATTCGCCTCGAATAACCAAAATCTGCGTCGATCACTCCTGAAACTCCAGCATTCCACCGGCAATTGTTGCCAAATCCAAATAGAACGAGAGCCCCCACACAGAACGGTTAGATCGGCATCTTGACACAAGTGGGCCAACTTTGGTACAAAGTAAAACACAATCTCTTCCTCCTCATCCTCCTGCGAAGAGGTTGCCTGCATCACTTCAAAAAAGGAGAGGGTCGCGTACTCGTGTTGAACCTCGCTAAAAGAGGAAAATCTATGATTGCCTCAAAACCAGTTGTATCAGTGACTAGCCAGCCATATAATATTACTTGCGTCATATAGTATTCAAACTTTCACCTTGCACCTCACTCGTCATCGATTCAACCTCCCGTGGCATGTCTGTTCATCATTTTTGCAGTGGTATATTGATGCATCCCATGGTTGGAGTCAAGTCCGATTCGGCGGTTGCTCGGCGTTATCAGGTATACTGTACCTTATTAAGATACTGGGGGTGTGGCACACGTCAAAGGTGCTGCCAATCGGACTTGTGCGTATCGTATCATAAGCTCCATGTGCCGGGTGAACTGCACTAGACCGCTTAAGGGTTTCAATAGGGATATGACATTAATACGAGGCCGTCTGTGATTTTTGTACCATTCCCACTTGCACTACAGACTGACCCGCCGTGCCCTTAGTAGCGTGAGACATGAACGCGGGTTGGGCAAAAAAGAGAGAGAAGAAGAGAAAGAAGAAGAAGAAGAAGAAGAAGAAGAAGAAGAAGAAGAAGAAGAAGAAGAAGAAGAAGAAGAAGAAGAAGAAGAAGAAGAAGAAGAAGAAGAAGAAGAAGAAGAAGAAGAAGAAGAAGAAGAAGAAGAAGAAGAAGAAGAAGAAGAAGAAGAAGAAGAAGAAGAAGAAGAAGAAGAAGAAGAAGAAGAAGAAGAAGAAGAAGAAGAAGAAGAAGAAGAAGAAGAAGAAGAAAGACAGAAAGAAATCGCACGGTAAAAGACAATGCACTGTTTAGAGCCTCCCACCATCGATAGAGGCCATCAATTCACTCATTTTACAGCAGTCATATAACCATCAGCTCAATAGAAATTCTGCCACAAATTAATTTCAGTGAACTATAGGCTCTTCTAAGCTTCTGACTAGTTGATGATCATTTGAAGTGAATGTGTAGATTCATCTCATTGTTAGTCCCTGTTTCTAGTATGCTGAAAAGTGTGTTTTTTTCTCCCATGGTAACCCACTTGATGATGGTAGAGCGCAAACGAGCAACGTTAATAGCGCATTATGGTCAGTGTATTTGGGAAGCAGGAGTCTTTTCTTTTTTTCCACCCTTGTGAGTGGTTGATCTTGGTGCCCGAGAATACAAGTTTTTGAATGACAGTTCATTAGTATTTAAATCAATGGGATCGCCTCACGGTGATATGGATAGGAGATTTTTGAGATAATCGTGATCCGCCGCTTTGGACCTGACCCCAGACTGCAACCTCACCGCTTCTGAGGACCCAGAGGTGAGGTGCCATGACCATACAGAACAAAGAAAAGTAACATCCGAACGGCATCGAGTTCATTGAGTTGTGGGTTTAAATGGCGATCTTCAGCTATCCCCTGCCTTTTAGCTTGTGGGCTCGCAGATCTGTGGGGGAGCCGCCTCCAGCGATCGTTGAGCCAAGAAGAGGCCTCCTGAAATGATTCATCAAGTTCAATTGGGTGATATTATCTTGGTCTGTAATAATTCAATGTATTGCCACGCTACCGTAAGGCTGATAACATTTTGAACTAGTCTTTTAAGTAGTCCCAGCGTGACTACCGGCAGTTTTCCGTCGGCTTCGGGAAGAGAAGAGCCGTGCCTACCTAATTTCATAGTCGCCTGAGTGGAATGTTTGACATCGCTCGGGGCGTCCCGGAGAGTGAAGATCGTCAACACTATGGATTGACTACGGACCGCACTAGCACTAGCCCACTCCTAAAGGGGATGCAGCCACGCAAGGCGTAAAGTAAAGTCGGCTTTTGATCATCGCTTTTAACATTGACGAGAGTGACAATGACGCAGGTAATTCCGGGGCACGGAGAAAATGGGGACAAGCCGGTGAAGTCGGATTCGACCAGCAAGGGGACGGCCCATGACATCTCCATCGAATGAACTATTTTGACCTGCAATGGGAAAGCATGTGTGGAGAGCGATCGGCATCGTCGGGCAATTGTCAGGAGTCACAAACCATGCCTTTGAGTTATCGTAGCCGGCGATGATCTTGCTTCGACATTGGCTTCTCGCAGAGTACTTAAGACGTCCTCAACTCGGCGGAAAGGTAATCTTCCATCCCTCTCATCAGCATCATCCTCACTCAGTCATTCTTTCAGAATCTTCCAGTACACTCTCGTTCTTTAACAACTATCCAACTAATCACGCTCTCTAATTCTTCTTAAGAACCCCACCGCAACAATGAAGTACCTTAACCTCGGCCTTGTTGCCCTTTCCTCCCTCTTCGCCAGCGCCTACGCGGCCCCCGCCAACGCCGTTGACGGTCTTGTTTCCGACAGCAACAACCTTCCCGCCCTCAAGAACGCCCCTGCCACTCCCGACGTTCCCGTTCTCTCTGAGTTTCCCGGCGTCTCCGATGCCACCGACAAGGTGAACAAGCGCGCCCAGATCGTCCACACCAAGGTCCAGTATACCTACATTGAGGTCAGGAAGCACTGTGGTGCCATCAACGAGACCGTTGACAACACCCCCCCCGGCCAGGTCCAGCAGAAGAAGGCGGACATCATCAAGCTCGTCAAGTCTGAGGTCGCCATCATCGTCAGCCTCATCAACACTCTTATCACCGACGTTGTCGAGCTTCTCGGCGAGAGCACCGAGATTGTCGGCGACGAGAAGGACCAGATCATCAGCTCCGTTCTCCAGCTTGTCTTTGAGATCCTTTGCACTCTGCAGAAGGTTATCAAGGTCCTCGGCATCAGTAAGTTAACTTCGACCTACCATTATCTCTGCGGTACGCTGACCATAAAACCAAGCCATCTTCGAGCTCCTGGGTCCTCTTGTCTTTGTCCTCCTCTCCGTCGTCTGCCATCTTCTCACCACCCTCAACACCATCGTTGCAGGCCTTCTCCAGTGCGTTCTGTCCACCCTTGGCGGTGTCATCGGTCTCCTTCTCGAGGTACTCAGCGGCCTCCTGCCTACCGTCCTCGGCCTTGCCGGTGGCATCCTCGACAAGCTCAACCTTGATGGCCTCCTCTGCAACCTCCTCTAGGTGCATTCTCCACCAACCGCAGGCTTGACCGATTGATTGCCATCCTCTGAATTAGTCAAGGCTGCTTCTGACATTCTATAACGGCCGCTTTTGGCTGCTTTCCGCTACCTTAAGCTCGAGACTTTTTGCGCCAAGCCAAATATTTAACGTAGCGCATGTACATAATCATAAAAGCTAATTCGATTTTCTTGCTCTATCTCAGTGATCGAGGACTTTCTTTCCATCGTTGAGCTTATTTAAAACCACATTTAGTAGAGTTCGGGATGAACCTTCTCAAATGAGCTCTCCAGTGAATGATTTTGGTTTGTCCGTATCTCCAATCATATGCTAGATTACTTGCTTAACACCGAGAGGGTTCGCAATGTTTTGCTAGTAAAAGTAGTGTGCCGTGAAGATGTGATAGCTTCTTGTGGCTAGTACGAGTTGTGATCACCGCAGATGTTGCTTACCAGACAATCCGGCCCACTTTGTATCCAGATTTTTACGCGACATCGTCTTCATAAGTATGCTAGAAAGAGTCAACTACGTTTAATTCTCGTTAACAGACGCTGCAGTCCATAGCATAGTGGTTACTAGGGTAAGAAATCTATACCGGCGATGTGATCCCAACCTAATTTCATAGACGAGTATGGCGAACTACCTGTAGCCGCTGCACGTGAACACTAACTCTTTTCCCTCTTAATTTTCTTTTTTCTTGAGGGGGGATATCCTAGACACCTGGGTGGGAATTCGGAAGAAAACTGAAAGGGTTTTTCAGCTCAGGTACACCACTTTGGAAACAACAGTCTACAGGCAGGCCATGGTCAAGGTAAACCCAGTGCCAAGATCATCACACCATCAGGCTAGAAAGGTACCTTTGTGCAGAGAAGATAACAGCCAAAACTGTCTACAAACACTGATTGGCTACGGACAGACGCAACATATCCCACTAGCCTTCGTCCAGAATCCTCGATTCGCAATCACAGACCGAATGCCTCAATCTGACATTTACATGGCTGGGCAGTGCAACCTGGCAGCGTTATCCACCACACTTTTTCAGGACGCCTTGTAGCTGTTCAGCAAGCACGCATATGACATGCATGCGAGAAATGCAATGGGTTCCGATGGCGTCCGAGAACGTAGTTGCCTGCCTGATGCCTCTGGCTTCCCCGTTGCGCGTCCTGCGAGCCAGGTGTAAGCCTAGTGAGGGAAGAATAGGCCGACCCCTGCAGAGAGAACTGGCATACGCATGCATCCCCGCATTGTGTCTCTCTCTAGTGTCTTGGATCTGCCACAACGAGGCTGATTGCCAGGAGTTTAATGGTTCTCGAGCGACACATCACTCTTTGTGCAAGCAGCTAATGATCCAAGGCAGTATATCCCTGTCACGATAGCTTTGGCACCAATTACCTAAGTTTTGAGGCGAGCGAACCCTCCATCAAACTTTTCCTTTGATACCAAATGACCACTGACACGGAAATCTACACTGGCGATTTGCAGGTTTCCCCTCGTTTGATCAATTGCCGCCTTGTTTATCACTAGCGCAGGAGACACGGACCGTCGCTAAGAATCCAACAACCACCTGTGACTTGGCAAGGCCCGGGTTATTCCGGAAAGCTCCGTCTTATCCTGATCAATGTTCCCTCATGCGCACCGGCTAATGTGCTGCGTGTTGTAATGGAAAAGGGCAAACCACTGCCCAAAATGACGCCAGGCAACATCAGCACGACCGCTATCCGGCCTCTTTCAAATCCGGCTAATGCAGTAACACCCTCCTTGTTGCCTAATGCAGTCACTAGAGTCTCGAAACAATGTTAGTGTAAGGTCACAACATAGAAGAAACAAACGTACGGCGGGGCACCAGGAATACTGTGGTGATAAGGCAGTCTTCGCCAAACCAAGAGATTCGGGAAGTATCCCGGCAGGTGCTACATTTCGTACATTGCTCTTCTCAGCCGATGGATGTATTGGCAAAGCCACCTTGTTTCTTGACGTCTACTTCACCTCACTTCATATTCAAGACACATGCAGCAGCTAGGATTCGTTTAGGCGAACCATTTCCACGCTGCCTGCAGCCTAGAGAAATAAGGAACCATCTCTTTTCTGTAGCTCCAGATATTAGGGATCTTGTTACCTGGAGTTGCCTTCAATTTGAGGGGAATAAAAACTGGCCAATTCCTCTTCCGATTAATAAACCATTCTTTGTCCATTCCAACCCGCGGACTCACTGCTGCCGCCACATTGTCGTTGCTTGGCCCACCTGCTACCCGCATCGGTGCCGCCACCATATCTTCTCTCGATGCTGCTTCGACAGAGCGGCAGCCGGAAAGACTCTGTCTGATCCTCCTCACGTCGATAACATGGAGCCCAAAACGCACTCAGTCAAAACTGCTGCTACCCCCATGCATCAAGCCAAATATTCCGTAAACACCAACAACGGGAAGAAAAGGTCACACAAACAGAGAGTCAAGAATCCGTCAAAAAGAGAACGAAGGAAGCACAACAGGCATCCACGTCACAGTGACGGCTCTTCCGCACCCGATACGAACGAGGATAATGACCAGTTTGCCAACGATGATGGTTCCTCTGACTCAGAATCCCTCTTATCAGACTCGGAGGACGAGATGTCTCAACGCAAGACTAAATCGAAAAGACATCCTGGAGCTACCACAGCCAAGAAATCTCGTCCCATTGCTTTCCATTCCACTAGAAAGAGCAAGGCTTCCAAGAGAAGCAATCTATCCCCGTCTCCATCGTCTTCTTCGTCCGAAACCGACTCGAACTCTTCAAGCGATGATGACGATGATGACGACGGCTTGACCAAGGTCTCAATGACAGCCCAGCAGATGCAGCTATTCCAGCATTGGCAACGCAGCAACGGCACCTTGCCGCTTGGCGGCGATAATGGTCCGGCTTTCTGGCCCCCTCCTCCCAGGCGCGGCGGCAGCCTTGGCTTGGGAGATGCTGGGCTTGGTGAGAATCCCATGTTCGGCAACGGAACTAGAGCCAGAGCACGGGCAACGCCGCCGTCGTCGAAAAAGAAATCAAAGCTGGACTTCAAGCGCGTTGACCAAGTCTGGGACAGCGCTATCCACCAATACAAACTCCAGGACACGGCGGCAAGTACCTCAGAGACGCAGTACAGCGGATACGTTCTCCAGGTCAGACGAACTTTTGACTGGGAGGGGAAGTACAAGGCCACCGTGGTCGACGTCAAAAGCAAACTTCTTCGCGAAGTTTTGCAGGAGGTCATGGGTAACATCAAAGGCGTCAGCTTGGTGGATGAGACGCCGAAAATTGATCCCAATATGCTGTTTCTGTGGGTACCGCGGCGAATTCGAGTAGATATAACACGTGTCTAACCAAATCCTAGCTATCTGGAAGACTTTCGAAAATTTGATAAGCAGCTGAAGAAGTCAGTGGTGGTCAGCGCCGATAAGAAGGAACGCAAGAAGCGCAAGAAGCACATCAAAACCAAGCGGCAGCATCTCAAAGTTCTTCTGAAGTACGTTGATAAGGACTATGCTCACGTGAAGAAGAGGTAAGGTGATTGGGTAATGCATATAAGAATGATTACTGATGATACGTCAGTTTGTATCCTATGCTTGAAAACGGACTCATCACGTTCGAGCTGCTCTGGGCACTTTTCAAGCCCAATACGCTGGTTTACACAACGACTTACGGATCTCCTGACGAGCCTCGAGTCTTCAAAGTGGAGCAGGCAGAAAAGCTGACCAGCGTGACCAAAGGAGGATTCTACTGGATCGACGGTAAATTGAGTGTCACTTCGTTTCTTTATGTCGCTGCGAGACATCAACTTACACTATCACCGTATCTGGAGTTTGACGGGAAGCGGTTCGGCTACGGCACTCTCTACGAGAAAATCCTAGAGTTCCGAGGAGCGCGCAAGATCACCAGTCTCTGCGCTTTCCCGCTCGACTTCCATAAAGACAAGGGGGCCGTCGAGGCCGCTTTGATCGATCGAGGCAAAAGATTTGTGCAGCTTGGTGGCGTGCACTAACGAAGCCACCATGGGCTAGCATATTACAAGAAGAAGAAGGCTGTGATCAAAGTCAACGTCAATAGCCGCGTGATGGTCGACCCTGCCATTCACCGCAGGATCAACCCCAACTACCAAGTCTCCGTGGTCCGACCCAAGGACCACGACGTCTTGTCCGATTCCGCGGACTCTGACGAGGAAGACCCGTGCGGCCAAGGCTCAGATGATGACAATGGGAATGGGAGCGATGATGATGCCTGCGGGAAGATGGTAACAAAGGTGGTGCGTGATGCAAAGGGCGGTGTTCGCATGGTTCGTGTCCCAAAGTCTGATCTTGAGAACTCGGCTCCAGCAGAGAAGCTCGAACAGGTCAAGGAGGCTGAGGACGAAAGCCTATCTGGTGCATCTCGTCAAGACGGCGAAAGGTCGAAGGAAGCGCCGATGTTCTCGGAGGAAGACTATCTCATTGCATCGTCTGTTGTTCTGGGGTTTTCCTTCTCCGAGAAGCTATGGCTTGAGTTCACCGTGTCGGGGATTGATGAAATTCAATGGAACGACAGCGCTTACGACTCTCTTGTGCTCGAGTCTAAGCCGAAGGACATCGTTAAAGTGAGCCACCCCTCGTGATCATTATGCGCGATGAAGCTGATTTCATGAACAGGCACTAGTTGAGTCCCATAAGTACCATGCTGCCGAGAGCATTGATGATGTGATTCAAGGAAAGGGAAAGGGGCTTGTCGGTAGGTTCCTATGTTCCATGAACGTCACGATGTGCTCCTTGATCCCTAACTATCATATAGCGGTTCTCCATGGACCTCCCGGTACAGGAAAGACGCTCACAGCGGAGGGCATTAGCGAGCTTCTCAAGTGTCCCCTCTACATGGCATCCGCCGGAGAGCTTGGCACCGACTCGCGCTACCTTGAAGCAGAGCTGCAGAAAATCCTTGACATTTGTCATGCTTGGGGCGCCATCCTGCTCCTTGACGAGGCCGATGTGTTCCTCGAGAAGCGGAACCTCCACGAGATTGCCCGCAACGCGTTGGTTAGCATCTTTCTGCGTCAGCTGGAGTACTTCCAAGGCATCTTATTCCTGACCACGAACCGAGTCGAGGTATGGCCGCTCGTGCTTTTTTCCGTGTTTTCCGGGCACGCGCTAACACTTAGAAAGACATTCGACGACGCTTTCCAGTCCCGCATCCACATTGCCTTGCGGTACGAGAGCCTCAACCAAAAGGCAAAGAAGTCCATCTTCAAGATATTTGTCGAGAGGGTCCGTGTCCTCGAGAAGGTCGACCTCAAACCTTTCAGTGACGAAGACTATGACGACCTTGCAAAGCACAACCTGAACGGCCGACAGATCAAGAATACCGTCCGCACAGCGCAGGCCTTGGCCGTCAACAAGGGTGACCCCCTCAGCATGGACCACATTAGGCAGGTCCTCGATGTCCAGAACAGCTTTGACCTTCATCTAAAGGGTGGAGAGTCGTACAAGGACGCCATGCGGAGCTACTACTGAGAGGTTGATGGTAGCCACTCTTTACAATCGTGAATGAAGATGTTTTCTCACAAAATTGTTGATTGGCAATCTCTTCATACTTGGGTGGTTTCAAAGTGCCATCTTTTGTAGGCAGGCAAGAAGCCCAGCGAGGGACAGATTAGGTACTGATTTCTCTCAATCATGGATACTTTCAATCACAAGATACATTCTATTTTGGATGAACCAATTGCTTACCCAAAATATCTTATCTTCCCCAGTCTCAGATGTCCCAGAGCCTGGTCGTAATTCCATCATTAGCCCAGAAGCCAATATAATCTCTTAGCATTCGTAGGGGATCCCGTAGTGGCAGCTTGTATCCAAAGGAAGACCGTTATCCCAGCATTCGCCTTTAGGAAAATAATATGAATATGGAATCATGTATGGCATCAATTTAATTAAATATACTATTGTTTCTTTCGTACCTTGTCTTTGTCCTGTCCTCTGCACTCTTGCGTCGGCATCCCCCAACCCTTAGTCAAGGTGCAGCTTATGTGAAACGCCGCAGTCAGCTGCATTAAGTAGCTGCTGAGACATCGAAATATTCATCTGGTAGGCGTCGATTGAATCCCCATAGACTCTGCAAAAGGAATAGGCATCCCAGTCTTATTTCGCGTAGCATGTAGATTTTAGGGCGATCGGGGTTGCCGGCAGGTCATCCACCGACGACCGTACATACTACGTAGCAGCACCGATTTATGCTCTACTACGTACATCGTTGCGGGCTGTATGGCTATGCCTCACAGAGAGGATAGCTAGTTGAAAATGGCACACTATAGGACCGCATTCGGCGGCAGTGGTCTACAAGGTTTGACCAGCTTCTAGAGAACACGGCGGACCGCAGCAGGCGCTCCCAGGCACTCGAATCAATCGCGTAATCGAAGAATACCTAGGAGGGGGGCTACGGTTCGACCGGATGGCGAGCTGTTAGGGCGCTGTACACGGGCGAGCCCAGCACAGAGGATATATGATTGCTTGAAGAGTTGGCGATAAGTTGGCCGTTGCCGAGATGGCATGGGGAACCCGAGAACAGATAGCTAATCGCGTTGGCCTTGCCTTCCCCCCCATGCTTTCTCCTTTATTTTTTTCATCAGGCGTTACTTCGTCCCAAGAGTGTGGGTTTGGCGAATGGCAGGCACCCTTCGGGTCAAGAATTAACGGCCCGGCTTAATGACCGAATAGAGTTGTTATCTTGACGAGAGATGGTTGGCTGAGCCGAGAAGCGAGTAGGGCTTACGTAAGATGATATGCGACCAGGACCGGGCGTCGGAGGTTCGAGACGACAGAGCCCGAAAGGGCCGAGAGCTTATGAGGCCACTTCCTCATCTCACCTGTCACTCGGCGCATCGCATCGCATCGCATTGCATCACATCGCATCGCAAAAGGTAACAATACCCGGAAGCCTTGCTCATAAGATCCAAACGCCACTCTGACGCCTGTCGCTCGTTACCTAACGAGCAAGCCTCTTTCATTGGGCCCGTCCAGGCACTCGTTCTGAGAGCCAATAAGCTAGCAACAAGAACGGAAAGCCACCAGCTGACGTCGGACGACATGTATGAGCCATATGCGGTAAACGAGCCGCCGACAGAGCGGCCCAAGATCCTCTGTCTCCACGGCGGAGGGACATCGGCGATGATTTTCCAGATCCAACTCATCAGGCTGTCGCGGATGCTGGAGCCGCAGTTTGAATTCGTTTTCCTGGATGGACCGATCGAGGGGGAGGCCGGGCCCGGGGTGCTCCCTGTGTTCGAGGGATGCGGGCCATTCCGGCGGTGGGTGACGGACGACCCGTCGCTGCCGGCAGAGGAAGTGCAGCGGCAGAAGGAGACGGCGATGGAGCTGCTCAAGATGTACATGCAGCAGACGGGGCCGTACGTCGGCGTGATGGGGTTCTCGCAGGGGGCGCGGGCGGCGGCGAGCCTGTTGCTCGAGCAGCAGCGGCAGCCGTTCGTGCCGTACAACCTCTTCGGGGTGTTCCTGTGTGGGACGTATCCACCGTTCGTGCCGGACGACGAAAAGATCAAGGCTCCGACGGTGCACGTGGTGGGGCTGTTCGACCCTTGGAAGCCGGCGAGCGAGGAGCTCATTGAGCTGTGTTCGGAGCAGAGCACGCGGCAGGTGGTGAGGTTCGCGGGGGGGCACCATCTGCCAAACGTGCCTGACACGATTCAGAACATTGCGGCCATGGTGATTGATATTTGGAAGGAGACATCGGCTGCGAGGGTCTGATATTGTCGGTCGGCGTTTTGTCTAGTCCATGGGC
Source organism: Colletotrichum graminicola M1.001 (assembly GCF_000149035.1). NCBI lineage: Eukaryota > Fungi > Ascomycota > Sordariomycetes > Glomerellales > Glomerellaceae > Colletotrichum > Colletotrichum graminicola. The sequence continues at coordinate 199,453 of NW_007361049.1, forward strand.
CTGGTCTTGGTCTTGGTCATGGCCATGACGATGGCTTATCTGCAGCGAGCCGGACCCGAGAAGGCAAGCAGAGGTCGGATGGGAAGAAAGAAAAGGCCCTGGTACCTATGAGTTGATTGGATGGGACGATGGATCGATGGCAATACCTAGATGGATGGCCAGGGGGGGTTAGAGAAAGTGGGAGGTAACGGCGTTGTTAGATGGACGTGGTGATGGTGGGGTTGGAGAGCGAGAGGAGTGCGGGTCTGGCACTGAAGTAGCAATAACGAATGACACTGATGAAATGGCCTTCCATGTGGGACTGTGCCGGACAATGCGCCATCGCCGTTGCAGTGACATGGTTGGGTCGGTCAATTAATCGAGTGAGTTGATTGTGAATATAGGGTTGTAAGAGGTTCTCGTGCAATATCGTCATAGAGACACCAAGAAAAAAGGAAAATCACCCGAACTCAATCAACGGGCACAGGAAGGAGCGGTTGAAGCGTGGCAGCCAGATTTTAGCGCCAATGCAGTGGGGTCGACCATTTCCAAGCGGGGCTAGCGTGGATGACCATCCAGTGTACCTGATTATCTCAGCACCACCAAACTCCCACCGCATCCTGTTAAGGGTGCTAGTCCTCACCTCCCCTGTCATTCAGAAACAGTGCCCCGCTGTCGGTCGACGTCACTTGCAGAAGGCGCAACGCACTAGCAGGCAGCTTCGAGCTTCGCTTCCTGGCTCTCTCTAGTGTACTATGTTATCTCTCTGCCATCCACCAAAAAACAGGGAATGGTGCGCGCGGCGCTACACACCTCATTGGCGAGCAAGTCTGCGCGGCAGCTACTTTTTGGTTTGTTTCTATTTACTCTTATGTTTTCTTGATCATCGTTGCCGTCGTGGAACGTCCTTCTTCTTTCTTCCTTCTCTGCCGCAACAAGCTCGCGAGAAGGTGCTTTGCTGCGACTCTCTCGTCAATTGGCTTCTGTCGACGGCTTCTTTCTCCCGCCGAAATTACCGACGATAACGACGACAGCGACTACCAATACGTCGCCCATAGCATAGGAAGGCTCGGCCCTCCCTAGTTACTCTCACTCCCATCGTCGACGAGACTCACTCGTAGCTAGTCGCCATGGCCGCCTTCAACTGGGTTTCCCGTATGCTTGGCTGGGACCGACACTCAAGACATCACCACGACTTCCATTCGGACTGGATTCGCGATGACCGTAGACGCCGTACGTAACTCTTCTTAGTCTTGCATTCACTTGCGCTCCTCCACCTGCTACCTTCGCGATGCCTGTTCTTCAATCGCTTCCCCTTGCTTACAAGAGGGTCTACTGTCCCGCACCAGTCCTGCCCCAGTACCGATCCGAAGACCTCGAGTCCGCCATCCCTGCCCCCGAAGTCACAAAGATCGCTCTGAAGCTCCGCCATCTGGTTGAGCTGGCCGTGCCCTGCGAGCTGGACGAGGACGACATCACAAAAGCCCACAGCACCATCATCACTAAGAAGGTCATCAAGGCCGCCAAGGAGGCTGGCGGCTCCCACTACGGCTCCTGTGTCGTCTTCTGCCTCATCGTCTGCAAGAGGTGGTTCAAGCACCAGGCACTGACAGAGCTGTGGGATGCCGACCTGCATCGCGTGCGCGCCGTGGCCTGTGAGGTCATTGCTAAGCAGATGTGAGTTAGAGAATCAGCCAGAACAATACTGTTGGAGAAAAGACAAGTCCTGCCTAGCGCTAACCGCAACTGCTGCGCAGCATCGAGGGAGAAGAGGACCTCCAATACCTCATGCACTCAGTTCTGCTCCGCCGCTACTCCATCATCGTCGACGGCAAGTCCACTCCTCCCGCCAACGTCATCGAAAAGGCCGTCGATCTTCACGCCGTTAGGGTTATTGGTTCATCGGGCTACCAGAAGTGTATCTCCTACCTGTGGAAGGGATGGCTGGTTCAGGACGAGAACGACCCCTCCGTCTTCGTCGACTACAAAGACAAGACTAACCCCTCCTTCCTTGTTCACATGGACCCCGACCGTATTCGTGCTCCCATGTACCAGAACGCGACGCAGGTCATCATCTCCCTGGTCTACATCGGCCTATACACGGCCGTGATCAATTCGGTCAACGCCAAGGGTGTCTTGGACTCGGCCGAGGTGTTGTTATACATCTTCACGCTCGGCTTCATCTGTGAAGAGGTCACCAAGTTCTGGAAGGCCGGCTACCATATCCTGGGTTTCTGGAATGCCTTCAACGGCATTCTCTACTCCTTTATCTCGCTGTCCCTGATCCTGCGCATCATCGGCCTGACCCATGGCGAGGGCGAAGATGCGCGGAAGTACTACAGCGAGCTCAGCTATAACTTCCTGGCCTTCAGTGCGCCAATGATCTGGTCTCGCCTGTTGTTGTACCTCGACAGCTTCCGCTTCTTCGGCGCCATGCTCGTCGTGCTCAAGGTCATGATGAAGGAGTCCATCATCTTCTTCGCCTTGCTGGCCGTGTTGATCATTGGCTTTCTCCAGGCATTTGTCGGCCTTGATCTGGCCGACGATCTTGTCGCCGAAGACATTACCTTCATCATGTCCGCCATGGCCAACGCCATCATGCAGAGTCCCGACTTTAGCGGGTTCGACAAGTTTTCGCCGCCGTTTGGCATCATACTCTACTACTGCTTTACCTTTATCGTCATGGTAGGCCTTTCCCGTTCATGGGATATCTGTTGCAGTCGCTAACCACAACGCAGGTCGTTCTGCTCAACATACTCATTGCGTTGTACAACTCGGCGTACGAGGACATCTACGACAACGCCAACGACGAGTACCTTACGCTGTTTGCGCAAAAGACTATGCAGTTCGTCCGCGCGCCCGATGAGAACGTTTACATCCCGCCTTTCAACCTGATCGAAATGGTCGTTATTGGCCTCTTCTGGTGGATGGAAAAGTCAAAGTTCGAGCGCATGAGCGACTTCATCATGGGTTTCATCTACTCGCCTGTCCTCGTTTTTGCAGCCGTCTTCGAGACGCGATCGGCCGCCGAGATTAGAAGTAACCGGGCTCGAGGCGAGGAAGACGACGATACCATCGAGGAATGGGAGCAGATGATGGACCAGGTCGACTTTGAGTCTGACGGTTGGAACAAGGTGTGCATCACGGCCAAGACGGACCTAGATGTCGACCCGACGATTTCCGAGGTGCAGAAGCTGCGCAGCGAGGTCGAGGAGCTCAAGAAAATGCTGGTGGACATCTCAAAGGCCGTCTCGGCTGGAAACGCCGGCAACACGCAAGCAACCAATAACCTGATTGACCTCGGCGAGACCACCGCTCCTGCCGCTGCCGGGGGCTCGGACAAGAACAAGAAGAGGAGCAAGAAGGGAAACAAGAACAAGAACAACCAACAGCCGACAGGCGACGACGGCAAGGCACCAGGGGGCTCTAGCTCGAGTGACGAAGAGTGAAGAGCCTTTATCTAATGGATCGAGGAGGGTGGCGACCCGTGCTGAATGATGTGCCCCTTTCTGTAGTGGCGTGTATATCTTTCCCGGACCGACATGTTAAATAACTTTGCGGGGTAACGAAGCAATTTTGATCCGATTTTCCGGTTACCCTGGCAGAGGGAACATTGTATTCGCAAGCGAGTCGGGAAGCGTTGGCGTTGGACATCAGTCATGGTTCTGTAATTAGCATGAGGGGCGCGCGAGAGAGATTGGATAGTCTTCTAAATTGGAGGACCACCGAGTTCGGGGTAAATGTGCAGTATTAACCCGACCCCGGCTCAAACGCGATTCAACCAACTAGGTATGGACCGACGAACCGAAAGGGACGATCTTCAATTGGCAGCTCCAAGGTTTCTTAGGAACGTGGGAAATGAACAGCAATTGTCCCGTCCTCCGGCTCAACTTGTAGGCAAAGAGGAAGGGGGGGTAGTGGCCCGGAAAACACGGAGGGGCTTGGCCTGGTCCGACCAAAGTTCAAGGGGTTGGAGGGAGACGTCGCAGCGTGCCGACCAGACTGGGATCTTAATTATATTGCGTAGTATCCGTATTGGCATCTACTTTCTTTGGGGCTTCATCCAGCTGGGCGCTCAGGAAATCCCGGGAGACATGACTTGTTCACAGAGCAACAATGGGGCAGGCCGGCGTTGACATGAATTGCACTGAAAAGATGAAAAAGAATGAGGAGAGAGAAGGGGGGGGGGGGGGAGAGAGCGCGAGAGGGAGAGAGAGAGAGGCCCCGAGACGGCACAGTGAAATCAGGCAACGCGAGCCGGGTAGCGCAAATGCCCATCAATAGCCCGAAGCAATATCCAACTTCTAACAGCGGCCTATCCTGGATCGAGCGGCAAACCTCAAGCTCGAGACGTTTTAGAGTTTTGCGGCGCTAATAGGTGCCCCGGTCGCAGCGGAGTGGCTGATTGGTGCCACCGCCCCCACGCCAACAAGCTTGAATCTGGGAAGAAGGGCGGGGGAGGGTACGAGAGCGAGTGGAAGAGTGAAAGTGAGACGCTCACTCTTGAGAGGGAGAGAGAGAGAGAGGGAGAGAGAGGGAGAGAGAGGGAGAGAGAGGGAGAGAGAGGGAGAGAGAGGGAGAGAGAGGGAGAGAGAGAGACTGAGAGAGATGCGATGTGTGGCTGTTTCTGTTTGGGACGAACGACGTACCGAGGGTTTTGCCATTGTCTCCGAAAGCCCTCTGTGGTAACGTAGCGCCCCTTACGGTTGAATGCTCAGTGGTCTGGCGTGTAATAACAAAAGGGGACATATTGACTGGGAGAGGGGAACCGTCCCGCGGAACTCGGCACAGAAGAGGCCTGCTGTTTACAGCGGGTACAACTCAATGCCATTGATTTCTCGGGGGGTTTATTTCTATTTTCTCATCTTTCTTCAGCGCAGGCACATGAACAACCGGAATAACCTGAAGCAGATGGGCGAGTCTGAAGCAGTGACAAGCGAGTTGACGGGGTCTAGGGTTTACGAAAGCCTCGGGCGAGTTCGGAGGGGGGCAATGAAAAGCGTCCGAAAAGGGGAGGGGGTCTGAAATTCTTGTGTAGCAGCTGGACGACGGTCTGAAGTGGTGGACGATTGGGTTTTAGTCTGTCGTCTGGCAGACCGACTGACAGGCTGGTGATATGTTGAGGCGCCTCATCCTCATCATCCATCCTCATCGTCCTGGCGCTTGCATCGGTGGTAGGGAGGGGATGGATGATTTACGAAACCATCTCATCGTTGGCGGCGGGAAGGACGGGACAAGACTTTGGTAGCTGCAGATGCGGATGCGCGGCCGTGTCAGCTGTGTTGGATTTTATTTATCGGATTGGTGAATTTCCTTGCTCTTTTCTTTTCTTCCAGCTGGTTTCCGTACATCGTCATCGTTGAAGTCGTCGTCGTCGTCATCCGGTCTCGGCCGATCAAGCAATGAATGGTGGGCACTTTGACGTTTGGCGTCAATGTCAAACGACATGGCGTATCGTCGTCGTCTTTTCTCAGCCCGTCGTCACATCTTTTGCCTCTCAACCCTCTCCAGGTTCCCTCCATCAGGTAATTACCTAGTGCATCTAGACTACATAGCGCCGCCGTGGGCGGCCGTGAGCACCGTGATACCGCATCGGGCATTCTAGACACGTTCCAGGTCTTTGGCACAGCGCAACGGTACAGAACAGTGCAGCGGTGCAGCAGTGCAGCAATGCAACAGCAATGCAACAGCGCGGCATCGCGGCACAGCGGCACCGCGGCACAGCTGCAGACCCCAAGATATGAAAAAAAAAGCTTGGTCTTGAACCGCGGCATCGGCACACGTCTGATGGCACCCTCAAGGATCTGCCAGCGTCGCGCTGAGGGTGCTTGGCCCTGCATGCTTGTTCGCCATCCAGGCACCAACACAACACCACCTCGGATGTCAGACACCCCCAGCCCGTCGCAGGGAACTGGGTGGGACCCTGAAAGGCGTTCCATCCGAGGGCCGGGGTCTTTTACTGCCGTTTTTGTTTCTGCCCTTTTACCGAGTACGACGCCTCTACCTACCTGATCTGGTGACTGGTGACCGGTGACTGGTGACAGACGCCTCCCGGCCCCAAGGGCCAACCTGCTTCCGAACGGGGAATCCAGTCTGCTACACCCTTGTTTTGGGAGGCGAGGAGGAGCGGAGCCCGATACAGCCAGTCGTCCGAGGGGACCGCTGGGCTTCCGTGTTTGGGTTCAAACGTTGCCTGGGTGGGGGAGTGAAGGGAAGGGCGCGCGCAAGACTTGAGGATGTTCCAAGGGGAAGGGTCCGTTTTGGAAGCGTCGGTCGTGTTTTCTGCGATACTGGGTTATCCTAACAGAGGCAAGACCTTTTGACGTGTATAAGAAGACGGAGATGCCCTCGCCGTTTACACCTCGGTCTTGTTCTCCCACCAAACCAAACAAAAACAATAAACAGTCTTCACTTCTTTCCTACAGCCCGGCGCTTAGAACCCCATACTAATCAACCTGCCTCCTTTTCAACCAGATAGTAAACCAGTACTATTCCAAGAACACCTCTCCAAAACGAAGTCAAGATGCACGCCTCAACCGTCCTCGCCGCTGTCCTCCCCGCCGCCGCCGTCATGGGCGCCACCCACGTCGTCAAGGTCGGCGATGGAGGCCTCAAGTTCACGCCCGATAACATCGAGGCCGCCGTCGGCGACTCGGTCGAGTTCCAGTTCTACCCCAAGGCGCACTCCGTCGCCCAGGCCGCCTTCGACACCCCCTGCATGCCCCTGACCAACGGCACCACGGCCGGCTTCTTCAGCGGACCCGTCCCCGTCACCTCGGGCGTCGGCTCCATGGCCTGGACCCTCGAGATCAAGGACAAGAACCCCAAGTGGTTCTACTGCGCCACCGGCGACCACTGCCAGAGCGGCATGGTCGGTGTCATTAACGCTCCGTACGTGTTTTCAATCTCTCCCCCCCCAAACCTCCCCGGGGGGGCTACGATGGACGCAAATATACTAACGCCCAGAACGCAGTGCCGGCGGCAAGAAGACCGTAGAGATGTTCGCCAAGACCGCTGCCGAGGCCAAGGCAAACGTTGCTCCCAGCTCCACCAGCGGTGGCACCATGGGCCCCGCCTCCGCCGCCAGCTCCGACTCCCCCAAGTCGAGCGATGGCTCCAAGTCCGGCGACGGCTCCAGCATGTCCATGCCCAGCGGCTCCAGCATGCCCATGCCCAGCGGCTCTAGCATGCCCAGCGCCGGCATCGAGGCCCGCGGCGACGTGCGATGGGGCCTGCTCAGCCTCGGCATGGCCGCCGCCGGCCTCGTCGGCGGGCTCCTCGTCTAAGAAGTTCTCGCTTCGCGCGGCAGCTTTTGTATCATCTCACGAGGGGAGGGGGGAAAAAAAGAGAGGGTTGGCGTGTCTTGGACTAACTACACGAGCGCGATGGACCAACTGTTTAATACCTAAACGCATCGCGTCATCCGCGAGGGGCGGGAACCTCATTCGAAACAAAATGAGGGGGAGACGAGGGGGTTTCAACGGGGACGGCGCTGTTTTTTTTGGCTGCTTGATCCGAAGTCTGGAGCTTGCCCATTCCCACTGAGTGGGGGAGGGCGGCGATGGAAAAAAAGAAAAACACTTCTTACCTATACATAGTACCCTACCGCATGTTCTTGGAATTTACATCATAATCGATACGATTTGAATGACGCTGGAATGTTCCCACGTGTTGTGACTGATAAAGAGCCTTGTGTTGTCTGTTTCGGAGGGACAGTATGTGTTGGTATTCTTCATCATTCACGGTTTTATCCGTACGCGAGTGACTGAGTAGGGTGTCGATAGATACATACAGACAGTCATGTGGTCAAATGCCCGCTTCGCTACGTGGTGTTTCGTCACGTCTAGGTATTTTCATAATCGTATTACAAACAAATCTACACGGAGGTTCTCGGGTCGATTGACATGGTTATTTCAACGCCATCGGCCTTCGTACATGCCCAGCGCGCCGTCCTACAAATTCTCGAGCCATGTACGGCCGGGCCTGTACAAACATCGGCCACTCATGCACCCGAGTTGTAAGGAGGGGTGTTGACGCCCTCGGCGCTGAGCCTCCCCACCGCCTCGACCGCCGCCTGCCTGGCGTCCTCCGAAGGCAGGGAGCTGTGCCACTCGACGAGCAGGTGATCGATGACCGTCCACGCCTTCATCTCCACGAAGTGGGGGATCAGGTCGAACTCGGCGCCCTCAATGTCCACCTTGACCACGACGAAGTCGCGGGGCAGCGTGTTCATGAGCAGCCACCGCGCGATGTTGACCGCCGACAGCACGGTCCCGGTGCTCTTCGAGTTGACCACGTCCGCGTGGTTGGCGTACGTCGAGGAACCCCAGAAGTCATGCGCCTCGTTGATGGTGTCCAGGTAGAAGGTGCGGGTGCCGTCGGTGACGTCGGCAACGGTGGACGGGAAGATATGTATCTTCTTCCCCTGCGCCGTGTAGCGCTCCTTGGCCTCGACGAGGGCAGGGTTGAAGACCGGGTTGGCCTCGAACAGGTAGATCTCTGTGATCGGATGGGAGCCGAGGCCGTCAGTAAACCTGCTCCCTACGGGTTTTCTTTCTTTCTCCGCTTCTTTTCTTACTCACCGGCCTGCTCGTGTGTTGCCCAGGATGGACGGGGGAAATCGAATTCAAACTTTGCTCCCGGGTGTTGCAGGAACGCCTCCAGCGAGTCCGCCCGGTTCGCGCCGAGGTCCACGAAGATGTATCGCGGTTTGCTTGCCCCCCTGTACAGCGCGCTCACGCCATCGGGCAAAATGTTGGTCTGGTGGAAGGTGGCAGCCAGGAAGAACGTGAGAGCCACGGCCACCAAGGCCACGGTTTTCTTGTTGAGGGCCATGGATGAAAACCTACGAACAGCGACTGAAAGTCTCTGCACAGGCAAGCGAGTGACACGAATGAGAATTGCGGAGCGCTTTATAGAATCGAACGAAATGGGGCGGAGGAGGGTGGGAGCGATTCCTGGCACGTCGAGGTTCGAGGGCCGAGTAGATCTCAATAGCAAGGAGGAAGGGGGTATGGGACACGAAAGAATTCATGGGCAAGTGGGATCAGCGTTCATATACCCGTTTGTACTGCAACAGCCATGTTCACCAGACGTTGCCCTTTTTTAAAGGGACATCGTCTTACAGATGGTGGCCTTAACTCGTGGTCTACTCGTCGAGACTGAATCATCCCTGCCCTTCCGCCCTCGCACTGTTCACTCAGCATCTGCCCTTCCGCTGCACAATTCCATCTCCAAACTCGAGAGGTCTCAATATATGGAGGTATAGGATAGATCGCCAGACAATTACATGGTCAATCTCGAAGGCACTGAATATGTAAGCTAAGAGGAGCCGCCTTCGAAAGCTGGTACTAGGGGGGTTTGGACCTCATGATCTACAATACTACTGCGTTTCTATCCAGAAGCCTTCTGTTGTGTTAAGGATTAAACATCAGACTTACACTGTGCTTTTCTACTGTTTTGTTGTATTATTGTGTACTTGTGCGACCCTACGAGGGACCGCCTTGCACATGCATCTCAACTCAATGGGCGAAATCATTCCATTCTTTGTATATTGTTCACCAATTGGGCTAGGCAGTCCAACAGTTTTGCACTCACGAATGCGAGGGAGAGATGGAGAAATGGAAGCTGCGCCTCTCGACCTGTACCCTGTTTCGGAACGCCACCCCCCCTCCCCAAAGCTTAGGACTGTACAATCTTTCCATGTGCATCAGTGGCCAACACGTTCCGAGATGGCACAGTTTTCTGTTATTGCCGGCATTCTGCCATAGACTTTGACATGCTGGAAACCGTGCCTGGCCGTGGATTGTGTCATCAGACTTACCAGATCGCTTGGGCATATTAACTGGTCGGTTGTCTTTGTAAATGATACCGGAACTGCGCTCAAGGTGGAGAGAGAGATAACCCTAGTTCTCCAGATACAATAATATACCTAGTGATGGTGATTGGCATGGTTTAAAAAGACTCATTAATATTTTAGTCGATGAGACTAAAAGTGATACCGCTGTGCTGGGTTGAACTAGTGGTTCTCAGTTCTACAGTATCAAGAAATTAACAAATGGTAAATTCTGTAGAATTGAACGAGTATGAACATCTTACATTCACTTGACCCCTTTTATTATAAAGCTGGGATGCGGTATTACAGATGTCTCTTCTACTTGCAGAGCAGTATCTCATATCAGCGTCCTACTAATTTTTAAGGCCCTAAGTTGATCCCAGCCGATTGAATAGATAAGGAGACCAAACAAAGCAATGCTGTAGCCAAAAGATTGCATGAATGTTATGCTCGTATGCCAGATAATGGTCGAGGCTAAAATGGGAAACATGTTCTTGAGGATGCTAGTAAGTGCCATGACGAGGCCAGATGTTTTGCCGATCTGTTTCTTCTTAATTACGGGATGTTAATTGTTCCGCGGATGAGCTTGGAGCTCTAACCAGAAAGACGCTCGAGACATTGAGCATAAAGGCGAAGGCGGCATTGAGCAGCAGCATGGGGAAACCTGCTCTGTCAAGATCCTGCATCTGAAAGGTCTTGAACTCGCTTGCCCATACGACAAACAGATTCATGACGGCAAAAACTGGGGCGTAATAGTATAGACTAACGAGAGGGTCCATTTGCTGTGCGTTCTCGTCGCCTTCCAACGGGACCTGGACCATCACCAGCCGTACGGCCTCAAAAACGATGCCAGCCATCTGGAAGACGAAGCCAACCCATGAAAAATTCGATCTCTCCGAAAGACGCAATTCCGACGCTAGCAACTATAAGCAGAATATTGTAAAAGGTTTTCATGGAGGGGGTGGCGACGCCCATGATCCAGCTGGTGAGGAGGACGGCGACGGGAGCCGCAGCCTTGAGCATCGGTAAGAAGGAGACTGAGAGGTACAAGTACGCTAGATTGGAGCACAAAAGTGAACAGGAAAACAACAATCCAATGGGGATGACGGCCCGAAAGTAGATGCGGTTAGTCATTCGAACCCTGTGGCGGCCGTTAAGGAGAGAGGTGGTCCGCGCCAATACTCGGGTCGCCAATGTCGAGAATACAAGATGCCAGCATGTTAGAAGAACGGCTTTGGTTATTATTAGTGATTGGCTTGTGGACTTGCTGTGGCAGTATTACGTCAAGTTAACATACGATATTCTGCGAGATATTAGTGAGGGACGTGAGCCACAAGTTCGGGTTTCATACCGAAGCCTGCCGTATCTAGGAACCATTTGTTAAACAAGATTGTAAGGTTGGAAAACAAGATCCAGCTCCTGCAAATGATTAACAATGCTAAGGTTATGTTACGACGGAGTGGTACGTACGCGATATGGAAAGCGGGGTGAGTGGATGTGTGTACAGATCCGACTGGACCTTCCTTTGTCGGCAGCACGCTCATCGCTATGTTTCTATTGAAAGCTGTAATGACTCATATGTTGGTACAAGATTGTGGCCAATGAGGATGTATTCAAACGAAGGAGGGTGGGTGTCGTCGGATAGGCGGGAGGCGGTTTGCGGCAAGTCAAAACCATGGGAGTATCGTTGTTGTAGGAGTTATATCGAACATACTGCCAGCAACGATCTCGGTGCGAAAGCGGCTTGGCTCTTGATTGAAAGTCCTTGAGAATGGCAAAGAGAAATATTGGAGACACATGTTTTGTAGCATATCAAGGTTTGACATGGCTGTGGTCACAGGGAGAGGAAATCATGGAAGGACGACAGTGCAACAAACGAACACTAGACCAAGGGATGCAGAGGTCACAGGTATGAACCAAAAAGGCAATGTTAACTACGAAATATAAGCTTTCTTCTTAGAAGCATCGTAGATTAGCCCATAGAAATAGTGTCAACTAGCTGTGGAGGGGCACTTCCTCAAGCCGTTGCAGTATCTGCAGTGTCTGTCTTAGTATCACACTTTATCCCATCATCCAGGTTGAAACTCGATAAATCAAGACTTATATCGCTTCAGAGCGAAAGAATGTGACGGCGTACAACAGCGACGTTTTGCCAGCTGATCTAAGAGTGACCGGAATCAAACCCGAGATTCTTATAGTTCGCCCCGCCCTTGCATAGGGAAATGCGCCCAATTCTTAGACATACCTAACCATGGGCGAAAATCAGCCGCAAACGAGGAATGTCTCGCCTGGGTTCATGCAGAGCCTGTAGTCAATAATATTAGGTATTTCCGCTATGAAGGACTCTGCGACTAGTCTCACTACTGTTGGAATGAATGTCTGGAATCGATTGGTCGCTTAGCCAGACCCGCCACTACTGATTTAGCTTGAGAATTCCAAACCGCAACCAATCCAATACAACTACCCTGATGAAAAGGAGTGTCCCTGATGCCGAGGAGACCGTTTTCCCGCTCTGAGCACATAAGATGATTTCAGAACGTGGCGGCTTCAGCTTCACCGGATTAGGGGCCCATTCATAGCCAGAGAGAAGAAAGAGGCTAGCGTAAACATGACGACAAGTAAGGGAGTGGGAAGATAGCCCAGTCCTCTGCGACTTGGCTTTTGGTAGGCAAGTATGCTGGTATATTAATCGCCCTGTCTACCTACTTCTTGTAGCTTTGGACCAAACGAGTTATATTGGCATCAACGTCGTCTTATGCCTGTACCAATCTTCTTATTGCGTTTGATAAGCTCCTATACTTTGACTTTGACCTGCGCAAGAACGATATTTCTTTATGGGCGCGAGAGACCCGTGAGAAAATGGCCACGAATCTTGACCTCGACCTACCCGAGCGCCAATCTCGAGATCACTCAGAGTACTCCTCTCTTTCGGTGACTCATGGGGAAGATTCTTCAGGGCGGCTAGCTCCGAGATTCGAGGACAGAGTTATCAATGAGGGCATTCCTGTCGCCCAGCACTTGCCCACTTGGTTAAGGTACGGGAAACGAGCATTATGGATCCTCATGCCTACATTTCTCCACCCATCGTCAACCAAGGTCACGCCTAAACCTCTTCATCCATCGGCATGGCTTGGTAAGTTTGTCACCTCTCACTACTTACCTCGCCGCTAACACAGTAGCGCAGATGGACTACGTGGCATATCTGCTTTGTTTGTCGTATGCCATCACTGGAGTCTCGTTGTCATGCCGGCCAACATGCGCCGTGGTTTCATGACTGACGACTATCCTATGTTTCTTCAGCTTCCCATAATTCGATTAACTGTTACGGGGTTTTCCGCTGTCTCCGTCTTTTTTGTCATATCTGGCTACGCACTTAGCTATAAACCTGCAAAGCTCGCAGCACAAACAAAAAACGTCGACTTCCTTACCGCCGTGGCCTCCTCCGTATTCCGACGATACGTTCGACTTTTTCTTCCAATCATGGCAACTTCCTTTGTGATTGCTTGTTTGGCGTACTTCAGACTTTTCGAGGTCGCCCCGGTGCCAAACCAGGCTGTTGTATGGGGCAGACCACCTGTACTTGACACTTTCTTCGATCAGATGAAGAATTGGTGTTCGCAATTCGGCTCATTGGCAGACCCCATTTCCAAAGACATAGGGCGAGGTGGAAGGTTTACCTACGACCCTGTACTTTGGACGATCCCTTTTGAGTATGATGGATCAATGCTTGTGTTTCTGACACAGATTGCCTTTTACCGACTTCGCCCTAGGATTCGAATTCTCTTCAATATCTTGATTGTGGTCTATTCCATTCACTCTGGCTACTGGCAATATTTCCTCTTTCTCTCTGGGCTTTGCATCGCTACCCTTCACTTCCATGCTCAAGTTAAGCATGGTGCGCATGAGCCCGCATCTCTGACGCTACCACTCACATCAACTACATGGACTTTTGAAACCTTTGGATCCTCATTCTCCCCCCTGGTGGCTCCAGGACGAAAAGATATTCGCAACAAGGCCATCCAAATCGCCTCCTTCCTCGGTGCTCTCTGGCTTCTATCATACCCAGACTCTACTGCTGCGATTGCGCCAGGGTACAGGACGATCTTCACTTTAACTCCTACCTCATATGGTGCAGAAGACTATCGCTTCTGGGTTTCTATTGCTGCTGTCTGGCTTGTTTTCACTGTCGACAAATCGCCAGTTATTCAGCCACTTTTCACAAATCGTTATGCTCAGTATTTGGGTCGCATTTCATATTCTATCTACCTTGTTCACTTTAGCATGATCTGGTTATATGGCATACATGTCATTCGATTTTTTGCTGTGGTCACGGGATCAGCTTTTGAGGCGAACTCAGCAAGTGTAAGCTGGGCTGTCAGCGCTATTTTGGCAACAATTTTCTTCCTCCCTGTCACATTATCTCTGGCAGACTTTGTGCAGAGATATGTAGATGTTCAATCTGTAGAATTTTCAGCTTGGTTGGAAACCAAGGTAGTTAGTAGGACAAAATGACGCTTGGTGAACTTGTTGGTAGACGTTCAACATTGAGGCATAACAATTTTTAATTAGAAAGGTTCATTATTACTAGAAAATCTTTCACAAAAAACAAATTAACAAACCTATGAATACTGAGAATGCATATATGAAGGGAATTAAATGTTTTCCCCAAGTGAGTAATTGCTTTCCAGTATGCATTCCGTTGTTGACTTCGCAGGTTATTAGGTCTCAAAATAGCGGAGGGATCGCCCAAAAGCTCAGAAATTAACTCCGTGTTCCGTAATTATAAGTACTTCTTACACATTGCTATTCTTGCACCGATCAAGTTCCTTTCATGAAGCCCTTTTAGTTTGGAAAAGGGATCTAGAGGACCTCATGCTTCGGCTCCGGAATATTACTTTCTCAGCAATGAACTTCCTCAGGATCTCGCCCCCGAGATGGTCAACCTAATGACTACCTTTGCTTACAACTGTCTTCGTTTATAATTAATTGTGGCATTGCTTATCGCTTGTTCAATCGTTTCCTTACCAGCAGGTTGCTTGCTTCCTTCATTCTCTCACTGCGTCTATTCACGTCGCTGCCTTGCTACTGCCCAGCAGCAGCTCTCACAGCCCATTTTCACTATCAAATCCGAAACGGCTACTAAAGGGGCTTTATGTAAATTCTTGATAGATTAGTAACTACTTTGCGATCTTTCTCTTGGAGGCTGTGGTTCACTAATCATTGGAGTCAATTCTTATAAATATCATGGTTGCAGGTCCTCATGCTCAGGATAACTGCTTGTTTTCAATTTGCCAGATATCACTACAGGTCAGACCTAAGGTCCCGATGCAACACATTAGTCTATCTCTTCGCATCCATTCTACTAGGCACTCGGGAGCGCTTTCGTACAGTCTGTCAACTCGTTTATGTTGAAGACTCCAAGAAGGCTGAGACGAAGGTATTCTCTCGCGTAAGCCTGTGCGCAGGTTAGCTATGTTCATCGGAATAACACTCAAGTGGCGACTTACAGCACCCCACAGCGGTGCCTGCTCTGCAAAAGTCTTGAAAGCCGGGGCAGACCTTGGGTCTTTCGACAGGACCGTGTCGCTAGGGAAGGTCACGATTTCCGAAGGAGCTGCAGCCAGAGTTTGCTGGTAGAAGAGGACATCCCAGGTTGCAGGTGTTGTGTCCTGAGGGGCGTTGGCGCGTGCCACATCAAAGAACCGTTGGCGACTGACAGTGTGTGCGCCGACGAGAGCGACGAGGCCGGGAGGGGTGATGGTCTTATTCGCAAATAAACCAATCAGCTTGTCCGCGTTGTCCCTTGGGTCGGGCAACAGGCCGTCGGGACAGGCCACAGATGAGTCCTTGCGGCCGACGAACGTCTTGATCCTGGGCCCGCCGGGGCACGCCACGGTGGCCGTCGTCGCAGCGAATTGGATCAGGTCCGCCATGCCAGCGCCAAATTTGCTGTACTTATCGTGCCAGACCTTCATCTGTTCCACGATGTCCTCTAGGCCTCTGTTGAGGGACCGCCCAATCTCCTCGGGTGCGAGGACGATGGACCCGTCAGCGCCACCGAGGTCGCCGGTATTTTTGCTCCACCCGGCGGCATCGTGGAAGCCCAGGCGGATGGACGCGCGGGCAGGTTCAGTGCAACCATTTTCGTCGCGGAATGTGGTAATAAGGTCGTTGGCGACGTGCTTCCATACGCAGCACTTATCCGCGGCGCAGTCGTTGCTGCCAAGGTCGGGGACGGCATCTACAGAGTCCGAAGAGACGGCGCTGCCATCGGCAGTCAATATGCCCTTCACGTCTTTTCCGACATCGGAAAGGTCGTTGTCAGAAATATTGAGCAGGTCGCCTATGGCTTCCTTGTCATCGGCCCGGGCGCTGTATTTGCCTCCATTGGGTCCGCCGCGGCCCAACATTGATATCAGGTCCTCATGGGTCACGCCGTCGGGAACCCGGCCCATGCCAGGGTAAGCAACGACAATGGCAGTGAGTGCTGTCAGAAGGACAACTGCTTTATTCGAACGAGGCATCTTGTCGAGTTGGTGGGAGTAGCTCAGGAAATGGCAGTGAGACTGGGCTCAAATGGAACGAATGTGAAGAAGCGGGTGGAGCGAGCGACTATGTGTATTTCCTAGGCCTGTAATAAGGTTGGCTGAGCGAATGACCTGGTAGATCTTTTCTGTTCTCTTCAGCCTAATTGCTGACAGCAGAAATACCAGTCTCTAGTTATATGTTTGCTCCTCGGTCGGGCTGTTGGTGGCAACGAAAGGATGTCCGGTCTCCAGGATGTCCACCTCCATACATTTACTGATAACCGAGGGCTCGGTCCCGAGAGGGAATGCAGGATCCATTAGTTTCGCTCCAGACACCGAGGCACGGATACTTTGTTTCGTCCTCAAGACAGTAACCAAAGCCACCACATAACACGGGAAGTTCACTTGTAAGACCCGAGATCCTGTGGCTATTGCAGCTTAGTTTCTGTGCCGCCTAGTTCTTGGCCGATGATCTTGCCTCCCATCCCAACTGTTGGCTTACGTGGCGTTGCCATTCTGCGGCCTTCAAAACCGTAGTCTGATGCCAGCCCCTCGAGTCCGTGGGCATATGGGTCCGTGGGCAAAATAACGAACGAACTGAATAATTGTCCTCGTGGGATAGTTGATGTGCCGAGTTATCTGACCGAATTCTTTGATATAAGCTGAAAGAGCGCAACCTTGTTACCAAACGCTCAATCTTATTGTTCGGATGCCGCGTGTAAGTTCAGAGCGCTCGTCCCAGCCTCCACTGGCTCATGTACTATTCGCTTAGAGATGACTGATCGGATATGGAAATCTTTAGGCTTACGATTAAAGGTGAAATCAGTTTCATTCGTATGTGATCTCCTCTGATCCTTCTGGTAGGCGCATGACGCGATTCATGATAGCAAGGACTAGTTCTCGCAGCAAGGATCTGTCGGCCATTCGATGCATACATCCCGTATCTCATTTGTCTCCACTAAGGTCTATCTCACAGCAGATCAAGAACCAGAAACTGGAATTGAGAGTTGATGTATGAATGTACCTTGTCAAGGCCACTTCCTCAGTAAGTGCCGTAATGTCTCGATTCTGGTATTTCACCTTTGTAGCAAGTGGCTAAGACGTTCCCTCCCACTTCCAGTCAATGAGAACAAGCCAAAAATAATCCAGACGTGTCGGCTGTACGGCAAGTGTGCCCACGTCAACTGACGTAGCTAACGTAAGGGCCGGCCGTGCTTCAGTCTCTCGGACATCCGAGCTTACACGCCGTGACGCCCAAGCCGGCACCCAACCACATAAGGGTGAATCTGGAACTTCGATCGCTAACATCGCAGACTATCCGCATCTTGAGAGGCTCGCAACAAGAGATAAAAATTAACAAAGCATGAAGCTAATGCACTTGTCGGACATCGCCACAATCCCGGCCTTTGGACAACGACTTTGTATGCCGGTGGCCGAGATCACTGTGCCACCACAGAGCTTACCCCCAGTTGCGTAGCTGGCGCATTTTACAGGAGGAGAGGGGAGCGGTGGGACGTCAGAGTGACTGATTACGCCGTGCCGGATAACCATCCATCCGTGAGGCCTCCACGATTCTGCACTTCATGTATTGCTAATTCTCAACAAATAGTATGCCCACAACCTCATGAGGCAGAGCTGATATAAGGCTGATGTTTTGTTGAACACGCGAATAGTAAGAATATCCGCACATTTTGTATATTTAGACTCTTGCTAAACTAGAGATTACCGGTCTCACTAGTACACCGAGCTACACTTCACTCTTAGTAAATATAAAAGTGAATAACCCTCTGCATACGTATGTCCATCTCCAATGCAGTAGGGCGTGGACAGACGACGACCACTGGTAAGACTTAACAAACAGGTTTCATAGGCGTCGGCGCTATCTCACGCATGATGTCAGCGTCACACTCCAAGCCCATTTGTCTCACCCAAAACGATTGGACATCTCAGATTCGACTATTCCGTCCGAATGATAGGCGTATTGCCAAGATAAGTAGACTATCAAGTTTTCCATTCATTCCAGCTTCTATTTCAAGATGCCCTGTATTAATCATCCCTCCATTTCTTGTCCTAGCCTTCTCTTCACTGACAATGCCTGGATCATCCCGGTCGACTCGTGCGGCCTTAGGCCAGCGAGATTAGCCGCAACTGATAGACACAGTAATTGTACGTTGGTAAGCCTCTGGCCAGTTGCCCTAAGGCTGACGTATAGTGGCTCTTTGAGTAGCATCTCAGAAGCCCGATTAGATATGAAGGCTTGTGCCCACAGCAACCGCCGGAGGATTGATCGTATGACAGTCGGTTTTCAAGTGAGAGGTAGCGGGTAAAATGACGCAAGAACCATATCAGATCATAACACTAGCTATACCCCTACCCCGGACCTTCCATTAAAAACACGGATTAGATCTACCCTGAAGGCTAAGATGGAGACAACGGGGAGGTGTGGGAAATTGATATCGTCGGGGAGCAGTATAGACACCATGACCCGCTACTGGCCTGGTCGACTTACACATCACGAGACTGCATCACAATTAATGGCGAATGGGGTTTGCGCAGTGAACGCAACCGGCCTGATCAGCGATGAGGAGCTAGCTTTCCACATACAAGTGCAACTTCTTCGCGAGGCAGAGCGAGTGAACTACAACACTTTGCACAAAGTCTTTGAAGGCGACCACCTTGGCATTAGGAACCGATAGGAAGAACGTATTACCGCTCAGCTCGGGCACATCTTTTCTCGAGGCGTCGCGGATCAACCACTTGTGCCAGCGCAACGCCCAGAACATCTGGAATACGATCTGGGCAAACTCACAATCCACTTGTTTGGGGACGTCTCTGAAGTCGAAGAAATTCCATGTTCCTTTTCTCAACAAATTGGAAACTTCACTACTAGGGAATCATGCTTACAGCAACCTTTAGAGTCTATCTGTTCCCACGAGCAATATTCACTGCCGGACGACAGACGTTCCTTGGGAGGAGCGGCCGGTGAGCTCGGGTTACCTGAGCCGCTGGACATGGGATTCTTTGGATCCCTCATATTGGTGGAGAATGCGGCATTTCGCCACTCCGCGCAAGCCGAGGCGAGAATGACAGAGCCGAGTGCGCTGCGGGACCCAGCCTTTCCGCCCATATGGGCGACCGGGTTGGCATCCTCGGGTTGAACGGCGCAGGCAAATTGACCCTTGCGAAGCTTCTTGTTAGTGGGACGAGGCCCATCTGCGACACAGTATTAATGACCCATGCTTGGTTGAAGCTCGAGTACTGCTCCCAATACTCCGTGAGAAAAAGGCTGTGCCAATCATTCTGCGACAGGTTCAAACCCGTTCAAAGGTGAAGTCGCCAGAGAGCCGGGCCAAGGCCTGATCTGTAGTATTTTGGGCAACCACAGCTTGCCCGGTTATGTCGTAACCCTTTGCCCCACGGGGATGTTGTCAGGTAGCCGGCTCGTGCGGCGCAAGCTCACGCGCCTTGTTAGCGGAAACTGTAATGCCTCATCTTTAACGAGGCAACGGCCCATCTCGACCACAAGACGGCAGCGGGCCGTGCGGCGAGGCCGTGACTGATGAACTGGCGATGATGGCATTGTTAAACCTATCATCAAGGTCGTAATAGCAGATTCGTAGGGTGACTGACGTGCCAGCCACGATGACTTCATTGACCTCTGCCACCAAGGTTGCTGAAGACCATGCGCCTTGATTAACACTGCAGACAATACTGGAGACAGCTTCACTCTCCAGAAACCTTGCTGGTATGTAAAGGTCGATCACAAACATCACTTAGAGGGGTGTAACCATCTAGTTCCGACAGTGTTGCATGACTGTCGATATCCGGTATGTGGACCACCTCATCAACACGGGCCGCGCTAAATAGATCCCTGTTCATAAGAGTGCCAGGATCATTTAAGCAGCCGATGAGAATGACTTCCCTATATTGGGATTCCAGGTCATCCCGAAAGAAAGTCTGGCTGATTTTGCCCCCAAGGGAGGAGGACGAAGTTATGAGCGAACGGATTTTCCCGAACTAACCCATTCACTATTCCATAGTATTCGCTACCGGAACAAAAGCAACAGTGGGCGCGATCAACGGCCAATCAATAGAGCTCAGCTAATCCAACAGCAGCATCATGCGGCTCTGCCAAGTCAATTTCAATATCTATAAAACGGGCGGCTCCACGGGGATTTTCACTTTTTGGCCGGTTGCCGCTGCGGGCCGCGATGGTACGAAACGGGATCGGAAATTAAGAGAGGGGCTTGAACATCCTTTTTTGGGGAGAGGAAACAATCACGGGAAACAAACATTGGTTCTCTGTTGAATACTTAAAACTCAGCGACCTTGATCTGACAACTTATGATTCTACTAATTTTCAACGGTTTCTTCATTATCGGGTCTCTGGTTATTGGTACGTATTCTTTTACACTTTTTTGTTCTTCTTCATCGGCTGTCGTTCGTTACAGGCACAGGATGTCTTCAATTCTTTTCATCACCGGCCTGCTTGCGGGCATCGCTCAAGCCTATCCCATTGAGTGCGAAGTGACCTCACACAACCTCAGACCAATAAGACTACAGCAATCCAGATTAACTATCCAATAGTTGTTAGTAATCATTTGCAGAGACCCATATTTGGGTTATGTGAGGTCACTTCGCACTCTACACCACCGATGGCGGCAAGACCTACACACCCATGCCCGTCTCGCGCTTCAGCGCCTACTATAACCTCGGTGAAACCCCGGCCGAGGTCGCCATCCCCCAGAATCTGAAGATGGTCGCCGGCGATGCCGAGGCCCTGACCCAGGATGCGATGATCACCGAAGCCCAGTCCTCGTGGGGCTGTGAGAACGGGGAAGGCGAGAGCCTTGACGCCAACGGTTTCCCCAGCACGACCTGCGGCACTCACGTGCATCAGCTCCTCTTCTTCCCCCAGTGTGTCAACACCGAGACCCTCGAGACCACCTACAAGGACCGACGTGGCGGCACCTGCCCGAGTGGCATGAAATCGATGCCCCAACTTCGGTTCTCCATCCGGTATGACGTGCGTAAGGTCCTCCCCAATGGCTGGACCGGCACCGCGCCTTTCAAGCTCTCATGCGGCCCTGCGTGGTGCTCCCACGGCGACTTTATCAACGGCTGGACCGAGGAGGCTGCGACGAACATGATTGCCACCACCGAGGAAAAGATGAAGTTTTCTGCCGTAAGCGGCGCTCTAGGGGATGCCGGCTCTGGTCCTACCTGCAAGGCTAAAGACGCCGACCCCTCACACGGCACCGGCGACTACGCTAAGAGCGTTGCCGTTATGAGCAAGCGCGATGTTGATTCTTCGGGATGGTCCTCCAAGTCGCGATATGTTCGTGCATGATCCGAACACGGGGGAAATGAGCGGCAGTGAGGTTGTACATAGGCCATATGGGTCGAACTTTATTTGTAACATACTACTTTTATGAGCGATTATACTTGGCTCCAAAAGCCACAAACCTCCAGAGCGGCTTTGGCGGTGGGAGTACTTGCATTCATCACGACAACAGATTATGTTTCTTATTCACCGGTTGCATGGGGGTTGCGATTGCGAGACCTTTCTGAAGTCTGGCTCAACCTATTGATGAGAAAAGAGTCAATAGAAGCTCCGAGCTGGCAAAATTGAAGATGAGAACCGATGTATGCTAAGAAGCAACCGCTGAGTTACACAGGGTTTGGCTTTGGCACCATCACTAGCTTGAGATCGGCGCCATCAATGTGTTTCCCATACTTCAGTTTCGCGTAAAACACGCCCTGGGCAGACAACAAGGTCCAGAGGCTTCTCGGTAACCACCGTGGTAGCAGCCAAGAGTCGTTTCGTGACTTCATGTCGCGCTCCGAGTCTATCTGGGCCAAGACGGTGGCGCAGCGGCATGAGATGATCGCAGCAGAATTCGGCGATGCGTCCTCGATGCCCCTGTAAGTATTCTCACTCGTCCTGCCAATGCCATTTGTACAGTTAGAAATAGGAAGAAAAAGTCTTAATTCATATGGCCTCTTCTTAGGTTTCCCTCCATAAATGCTGAGGCGTATCATGCCACCCCTAACTCGGGTTGGGACTTCATTCCAGCGTATCGACTGAAGTTGTTATTACAGTCATGTTGTTGTTGTTGTTGTTGTATTTAACGCCGGGGACGTCCCTATTTAGGGCAAAAGGCGCCCAGGCGAAAGTATCATTACAGTCATATTGGAACGGGGCAGGGCGATTAGGCTTATTACGCGCCTCAAGCGGCTCAGATTGAGGGGACTAGGAGGCGATCGGGACAGGATTATTACTATCCCAATCGGGTCTTTAAGATATAAGACCAGCATAATCATAGATAGATAGGGGGGAGAATCATCGAACTTTTCTTCCTATTATCAGACACCATTCTTCTGGCCTGATTAAACCTAGAGTCTCTCTTATGATTGACTGATCGGACGTGATAACACAAGACGATTAGGAGAGCTACTCCTCTGATTAGCACAAAACTTGTCTTGATCGAACGCTGACTTTGTCTGATTGAATAGACTGGGAGGCTTTGATTAAGTTGAGTTTGCATTAATCGAGGAAGCATCTTGTGTTGCCTTTAAGGTTGTTAGTGTTTCTTCTCTAAATCACTGCACTGCTGTAGTCCCTCCTACGCTACACACTTTCAATATCATTTCTATTGATATTATATTGAGAGAAATGACTTCCGCCCTGTAATAAGCCAATTTCTGGAAACCACTCTGCCATTTTTTGCAGATTATCCTTTTGCCATCGTGCTGGCTGATGATATCCCAAAGGTCTTTTGAAGTATATCGTCTCCACCGCGAACTTCCTAGCCTCTTCCGCGCTAGGCAGGCTTCCGTTGCGTTCCCTGAATCTTTTATAAAACCATTGGTCATTCAAATCTCCCGAACCTCGTATTGCGTCTGGACCAGTAACAACATCGTACATCAACTTCGGGTTACGCAACGAAAGGCCACCGTTGTACCCTTGGCCGTATTGAGGTGCGATGGGGGCCCCGATCAAGTCCCAGTGGAGGAAGTCCTCGACTCGAGACGGAGAATTGGAGCATAGAATACTGTCTGACTGGAACAATAGCACCCGGTGATAGGAACAGAGTTGCTCCCAAATCCAAGGCGAAGCGAGGAACCCAGACACTGTGTGATGATCTGGCATGGTCGTGTCTGGTGGGAGGAACATCACACGTAGCCGGTTGGTGTCCATTAAGCGTTTCAAAGCGGGGGAGTCGGGAGGGTCCCAGTTCACTTTGAGTGTCATCAGCAATACCGACCAGGTAGGACCCAACACCGTGGCAAAATGAAGTATGACGGGCACCAGATTAAACACTCGGTTGATATCCGTCTCGATGATGACGGCAACAACGCTAGTACCTAGAGCTGCATCCAGTGCATCCGAGGCGTAGAAGACATCGCCGACAGAAGGCTCTTGATTGTCCGGCCATGTAAGACGTTCGCTGTGCTCCCGATTTTGTTTCTGCGTTAAGGAAAAATTATCAGTAGGTGCATAAGAAGGTACGGGACCCTAGCCGATTGAAAGCCAACCTCAAACGTCTTCCATGTTGCCAGTAGCAAGACGAAAATCAAGCAGCATATCAGGTGAGTTCGCCTAGTCGTATAATGATTCAAAAAGCCATGCCTGTTGGCCGATTTGGAACTCACTTGCCGGATATAATTAGAAGGAGTGGTTTACAAAGAGCATGAGGAATAGTGTGAAAGCGAGTTGCATAGACTGCAGCGGGGAGCTTTGTTCCATGTTATCAATTCATGAAGGATTCTAATCGGGGTGGATGGCATTTTTTGCTTCCAAGCCTGTCCTGCCCTACTGAAACCTGGCATGCCCCCCGTCGACGCCTCAAGCTCGCAAAGTCCAGCGTGTCTAGCATTCCGGATTACTGTTGAGGTTGGAGATACACCCACATGACTTTCAGTAAATGGATTTTCTGGCGATTTTTATTGTTATCCGGAGAGCTAATGCGTGTATTAGCCGAAGGTGAGTATGTGTGGCTTGGGGGACGACCACAGATCAAGTGCTAGCATGAGACATTGCCATTCTCTTCCTTGGGCTTGTGGCTGTTCCGGAGTGCCGCAGCCGCTAGATCAAGACCCAATGTGCCTTTGTCTCATCCATGTCTTATCCCCCTCCCTCTCATCGTCGCTCGCGGTTCATTTCCACCAGTGATTGAGTTGGGTTCACACTTTGAACCAAGTTACACGCGCCCTGCGTTGGATAGTATTTAAGCCGTTATTTTGACAGAAACGCCATGTTTTGTAAGTGAACCGCCTTGGCCGTCCCTTTTCAAGCAAATCGCCGTAGGCAGAATTCCAAATATCACAACACATATGCTCAAGCCTGGCTTCCAGGGAGCACACCCACTCACGCACATACACAGATGCATCATACGCCATCCACAATAGCGCCTATCCCTCCAGCTGTGGGTCAACGTCAGGAATCGTTCGGCTCACTTTTGCCCCACGCCTCACCTCAATTCTTCCTTCTACCTAGCACCATCCCCCTTGGTTAGGCTTTCTCTGATTGGATCTTAGTTCTAAACCCATGGGATACGTTAGGTAGCCAACCCCGATTTCAGGGTCTGGTCTCATCCAGTTTCAAATGCTACGCCTCGGGGGACGAGAGGCAGATGGATGTTACTAAATAATAGTCACTGAAGCTAGAAGGCATATGCTACCTTGCGTGCACCCGCCACCCGTAAAAGGTCCACCGCCCCGTCTACCTTCTCATAAGAATCTTTCGTTGATGGTCAAAAGTACCCACCTCTATTCTTGGATGTTCCCATTTCTTGTCCATACCCAACTCGGAGTCGGAGACAGCGTGTCTTAGTTTCTCCATCTTCTCTCCTCTTTGATATTATATTCACCGCCAAACGAACACCAATATTTCTCAATCTTCTCGATAGAGGTAGTTGTTTTCTCGATTTGTTTCTCCTGTACCAACTTAATGTTGCCCTTTGGGCCCCACCATCACCGAGAATTATATTGACACGGAACATTACATTCCACAGGTCGTTCTCCCTGTTACAGCTTCTGCGCAAGAGCCATAAGAGGCAAGAATGAAGGGTCAGCTAAGCTGATTTGCCTACCCCTTCATACTTACCAAGGAATATGATTGTGGTTATCACGTACTCAAAGGACGCCATTCCTTATCCAATACAAACTCCATACCCTAACCATCCCTGAGAGCAATACTAGCACAGAAAATTGAATTTTTTAAGGCGATTAACCCTATTGCAGCTTCTTCAAATTGTTCTAATGGTTGCGGGTAAATTGCCGCCCCCCCTTTTGGTATCTTCACGGCCCCCTCCCAAGTCTGAAGGGCGGCTGAACTAACCGCATTCCGTCACACGAACTCTAACTAACTCTTACCCTAATCCGAATCCTAATCAACCCTCACTACTCTAACTATTCTGATTAAAATCTTCTCTATGGTCAGGGCGATTAGGACTGGTTAAGATTCTAGTTAGGATTTGGGTTAGGGTGAGAGTTAGTAATGGTAAGGGTAACGGAATACAGTTTTTCTAGTTATTCCGGATTGGCTGCTGGGACTGTGGCGAGAGCCTTCTGAATTTGTCTAGCTTTACCAGGCACGGTTAGAGGTTCGTACATTAGCCAAAATGAGGCCGCCATCTTGCCCGCAACCGTTCTGATAGCCATCGGAGCTAAAAAGGCGAGACCAGCTTAGCTGACTTACCCATCCCTTCATATTTTCCGTAGAAATTCTATTGAATTTCATCTATGAATCTTTTATCCTTAATGCCTATAGATCTCGATCCAAGTGATATGGAGGGCAAATACAATATAATTTCCTCACCTTGTCCAGACCATCTTTACGTCCTCCCATGAATTCTATGAAGCAACAGTCAGTCAGTACGTCCACCAGCTAGAATCTACCACAATCAGGCAAGATGTTTCAGAGTCCACGGTTCCTCCCGTTTCTTCTCATTTCTGCATCAATTCTTCTCCTCCTGGGGACGCTGCACGTATCGGGTGACAAGGTCCACGAGGTGCTCGCTCCGATAAACCGATGGTCGACTAGGTACCTTTCCTCAATCCAATATTTCCTTCTGCACCTATTTCCAATTCTTTTCTACCATAAATACTAACATTTCGAGTACAGTTCTTCACAATCACATGATCAGAAAGGTGCACAAAACATCATTGAGGGCACGCAGGATGATGCCCCGCATGGCAAACAAGGAAGCTCACCTGCGGCTATCCCAGCCTCGAATAGACCGATCTTTGGTGGCAAAAACCAGGACAACCGACCCACGTTCACAGACTTGGCCCTGAAATCTGGTACTGATAAGGTCACAAGCCACAATTACGGTTTTCTGTACGATAAGTACCTTGCTCAGTTCCGCAATGAGCCTGTAAAAATGATTGAGATTGGTTTGGGATGTGGGATGGTAAGAATCAATGGACCCAATAAGCTTATACGTGGTGGCCGTCTGCTGAAAACAAGAAAACTATACAGCCTTACGGACCCGGCGCTTCTTACCCCATATGGACCACGTACTTCCCGAATATCCAACTCAACATTGTCGAATACGATGAGACCTGTGGCTCTGCCTGGGCAGCCCAGAACCCAGAAGCCGTCATCTTCTTCGGTGACCAGTCTTCTGTGCCGTTTCTCCACCACGTTGGCGCCGAGGTCACAGCTGATAGGCTGGTGGACATCATTGTCGACGACGGCGGCCATACTATGGACCAGCAAACGACGTCTCTTCGGGAGCTATGGTCATATCTGAGACCTGGCGGTGTCTACTTCGCCGAGGATTTGCAAACAAGCTTCATGGATAACTACGGTGGTGACAGTAGCAGGGCCAACCTCACCAAGAAAACCTTCATCCGCTGGATACATGAGCTTGTTGACGATATAATGGCTGCGCCGGCAGGAGTTGCATCACATAACGCTTGGGCATCAGAAATTGCAAACATCGACTGTATGGCAGAGATGTGCGCGTTGACTAAAAAGGAGAAGGGCGCGCGGTAAAGAAAATCGATTGATAGATACATGGGTACCGATGTATACCCGTGCGTGGATAGACTGCTATTATGAAGTCTCATAACTGGCCATTGGACTTGAAGTTTACCGGTTCATACCACGACGTGACTTCCCAATTTTCTTTTGTCACGAGTTGGGGCACACACACAGCAGGGCATATGAGAATAGGAGTGAAGGATACTTCATCACACAACACTAAAGATGTGAAAGAATAATCCTATATATGGGGAGTTGATGCTAGTAATAAGTGAAACAATATGTGATGAAGCACATGACGACACTGA
Organism: Colletotrichum graminicola M1.001; assembly: GCF_000149035.1. Lineage (NCBI taxonomy): Eukaryota > Fungi > Ascomycota > Sordariomycetes > Glomerellales > Glomerellaceae > Colletotrichum > Colletotrichum graminicola. Next base: position 227,095 of record NW_007361049.1, read on the forward strand.
TGCCAAGTGCCAGTTATGTACTAAGCTATTTTGACAGCTTTTCCGCGTGTAGTTTCTAGGCTAACATACATCATATTCAATATACACTTGCTCAAGGAAAGGTGTTATGCAAACGCTCCCCTGATTGAAGATGTTTTGTTCTCTTTTCTACCACTTCCCGGTTGACCCCAATAGACAAGAGTATACTTGTTCTGACACTAGCCACATTCTACCGTTGAGATTAATCGCTGGCCACTGGTGACTTTGATAATGCTGCCGTCATTATTTCCGTCTATATTCATTATTGGATTATTTAACTATAGTTCTTCGTCTATTTGTACCTTTCGATGGGCATGGCGGCTGGATTGCAAAATGCCATCGGACGAACCATCAAAGACTTCATGATCATGCAATGATATTCTCACTGATTCCAGACACTCTCAAGCATGTTGTTTGCTAAAGGCTTATGAGGTGAGGCCCGTTAGCAACAAGATCTCTTCCATCACCTTCTTTAGAGGGTCGAATTTTCCTGCCTCTTTCTTGAGCATGCTCGCTTGTTTTCAATAACCCTCATCACCCAGCACCTTTGTAATGGCAAGGTGAACGTCCTTCACAGTCGGCGGAGACTCTACCATATACACACCCAAGCCAGACCATTCAACTCTTCTCCCAATGTCCGGCTTATCAAACACATTGCAGGCTTGTACGATAAGGACGCCGTTTGCAACCGCATGCTGAAATCCTCTGTATCCGCTATTGGAGACGAATAAGTCGGCATGTGCCAGAATTGTGTCATATGGAAAGTAGTCGATAACCCTAGCATTGGAAGGCATCTTCCCGTTGTCGAAGCTGTCAGTCTCCAGGGTGGCCCCAGCCACGTATAAACAAGCAACGACCAATACGTCGTCCTGGCATGCTAAAGCTTTCATCGTAGGGACGATCAGTTCCCGGTGGTCCAATACTTCTGTGCCCTGTGCTACAAAGACAATTTTCTTTCTGTCCAAATTTGGTGGGTGAAGACTTGCGCTGTTGGACAGGATCTCGCTGAACCAGCTTGGGTATATAAGGTTTGGCGGCAAGGGCTTGATTGGTAATGTGCCCGCGAACTTGATTTTCTCCGGCCAATCTGAAGATGAAAATTCGAGGCTGGGGATGCACATCTGAAGTGTCGTGTCGTGACAGATTGTTGACGCATCCCAAAAGGGGTGTGGGATCGTGGGCGAAAGGTCATCGTACAAGGATTCGACATCCCTGGCGCAGCCCATCATCGCCAAAACCCATCTCCCACGCTCTTCGGCAGCAGCGTTCCAAGTTTCTTGAATGGTTTGCATGTTCCTCTTTATTCCTCTTTCACTGTCGTCGAAGGGCAGTCCTGATCCCCAGGGAGGTCTTTCGGGGCTGGCCCAGAAAGTTGGCACAACTCCGATCCCAATTGCTCTGACCTCTTCTCCCTCCTTAAATCCTTCTGGCAGGTCGGTTTGTAATCGCAGAGCCAACGTTCCGGAGAAGCATGTATCCGAAAGAACAACGATGTGACATCCAGGTTGCCGCCTGCGAATGGCGGCAAGAGCGAACCTTATCGACTCCAGACCGCTTGGCAAAAGTGAAACAAATCCACAATCGAGGGATGCAGCAAGGCGTCCTGCAGAGCTTGGAGCATGCGCGATTTTTGGCCAGCGAGTTGCGTCGTCAAGCGTTCCCCAAAGCCCAATAATAGGGCTGAAATAGGCACCAGCTGCTTGTATTGTTTCTTGCCAGAACAGTGACATTGAAGCCGTTGTCGATCAGGTGCTTACATATCTGGAGCGCAGGCCGCATATGCCCCTCTCGTGGGGGCACGACATAGAGAATATGCAGTTTTTCTTTTCCTTTTGGATTGTCAGTCATCGCAATGAGGTGATGAGAATGACAACTTCAGTATCCGCTCGGTTGGAAGACTTGGCAACCTCTATACTCCGATTGATAATCAGACAAGACGAACTGTTCAGATGGACCTTTTGACAAACTTTAAGTAGTTGCAGCATAAAAGATAACAGACAAGGGACCCTGTCGCATTCTGCCAAATTGCAGTCCGATAAGGCCGCTAGGATGAACCACTAGACTCTTCGAGCGCCCATGTAGTGCTGAACGAGTCAGGTGTAATGCTACATGTGGTTTTATACAAACAAGTCGTGAAATGCAATCAACTTTTTCCAATTTTGATAATTGTCCAAAGGGCTAGATCAAACCAAAGGGTTTACTTTTTTTGCTCGCAAACCTCAGCATCGGAGGCGGACACGGATCTAGTCTTTCCCTAGTAGTAGTTGATGGGCAAGCATCCATATTGCAGCACCCTTGATGCGACGGACACGCGGCAAGACATGGATGGCCCCAGACGAAGTCACTCGCTTTGTGGCTCAAGGTTTGCGGGGAATGTTCTCGATCCGAAGTCCTCGGTTGTTTGACTCGCAAAATCAAATAGGTATGTCGGTAGATAAGGACTGATAGGATTATGTTTCCGTCTGTTTCAACGACACCAATCCTTCCGGACAACTTACGGCTGTTAGAATCTGAACCTACTATGTAAATCCCTCTTCCGGCCACGAAATAACAGCCCGGCTCTCCATCCAAGTGCTGATCAATGTCAGTATTCGGATATTGTTCGGATATTGGCCTTGTCATGAACCTCAGCGAGCTTTCTGTCGTCGAATCCGGGAAGCTTGCATCACCCTTCCTTCCCCCACTCACCACACCTGAGTAAATAAGCTTCTTCTGTGCAGTGAAGCGTGCAGAGTGTGCGGGCGTTGGGCAACAGGAGGCCGGGAGAGTCGGGGATACACGCCCGCAGCCAACCTCTCAATCTTGCAATTAGACTTTGTTCTATCTGGGAACCACCATGCAACACCTCCTCAGCCTGGTAGAAAATCGTTTTATTCGTACCTCGAAGCTGCCGGATCGTACGGCGCGTTTAAGGATATATCAGAGCGTCTCTCCCTTCACCGACTTTCCATAAAACTATCCCTAATCCTGATCAATATAAAGATGCTATTTCCCCAGGCATTAACTTACTGGATAACGGAACAGCCTTCCTCATTCCCCAGTCCCAGTGAATCCCTTCAACCACCTCGCGACTGCGAAACGACCATGCCTTACCCCACACTACTCGATGCGATATGTTGGTCGTAGAGGGGGCAGCCCCGCCGCCAGAAGGCGTAATACCCAACCTGCAACACCCAGAGGACGTTCTGTACACTATCAATCTCGTATCGCAAATCCTCTCCGTCTCGGTCGTCAGCTTATTCATGCTGCTACGTATCTATGCTAAAGCATGGGTTTCCCCACCCTTCCATGCCGAAGATTGTAAGCCTTATCATCGCCCAATTCCTGCTTCGCGGTGTTTGCTGATACTTCGTAGGGGTGGCTGTACTGGCTTGGGTAAGAGACGGGTCAATCGGTCCTGAGGAAGGAAACATATTAATCCACGACTAGGTATTAACGCTGGGGTATGGCTCCACGGCGTTCGTGAGTGAGTAGTTCCACACAACCAGTCGGTCGTTTTTTGTTTTTCTTTGAGCTGAGTCTTATGGCGCAAGTGAGTCACTACGGCGGTGGATATCACATCTACGAACTGTCGAAGGAAAATCTGGAAGGTTTTATGAAGGTAAGATGACTTTTCCCAGACGTGGTGGAAGCCCACGTTAACATCCTCTCTGGGGTTATATGCCGACACCCTTGTATACGGCCCAAACTCATTCTTCACGAAGCTCGCACTTCTTATGATTGTGATTAGAGTCTTTAGATTTCACCAGAAGACGAAAATCGGGATATACTTAACGATCGCTTTTATGGCCGGATATTACGTCCCCGTCTTCTTTCTGAAAACATTTATTTGCCGACCCATCAGAGGGTTCTGGAACCCGAATTCTCGCGCCGCTTGCCTCGACCAACGAGCAATATTTGTAGCCGACACAATCACCAGTGCTGTCACCGATTTGGCTGTTCTCATTTTGCCTATACCCGCTGCAGCAAGCCTGCGAATGTCGTGGGAAAAACGGTTGAAAGTTATGGGTATGCTCAGCGCGGGGGGCATCGCTACCGCAGCGAGCCTCGCCCGGATGGTCATTGTGATTAGACTGCAGGAGACAAAGGATGAGACTGTGGAATTCATCCGCTTCAACCTCCTCGGGTAAGTAGGTTAAGACTCCAGTGCCGCTTTGGACTTAACAATCGCCCACCATAAAGACTGACCCCACAACCAGGACGGCGGAGGTGAGCATAGGGATGATCTGCGCATGTTTTCCGGCTGTTAATATTCTTCTCACACGCCGAGTCGACCAGTCGCAACAATCAAGTCGCTACACGCACAGCAGCATTGTTAAGAGCCTCAAATTTCTTGGAGGAAGCAAGCTACGTACGCAACATATGACAGACGTACAGACAGTGACAACAGCAGCCGCAGTAGAGGAAGCGCGTGGGCCGCTGCCGTCACCACCGAGAAGGGACTGTATATTCCCGATGGAACGTATAAGCCGTCTACCCCCGATCTTGCAGCCGAGTCCGAACTCGAAGGGGAACAGCTCTGACGAGTGGTTTGCAAACCTATGCACCTCGCCCTTTTCGGATCCCGGTGCTCCCGAATGGGCTCGAAAGGGGTCTCATGGTTGACTCGAGTAGAAAAATAGATCATTAGGGACTATTCGTGAGGGATTGAAGCTTTACTTCATCAAGCGACTGCTAAATTACGACTAATGTGACATAACAGGGAGCCTTGCTCCGAAAACATGACACAGTTCACCCGGCAGTTCAGGGCACCCTCCAGGAAAAGACGGGGTTTAGTTATAAATGCCAATTGGTACAAAACATTTTCCCCTGGTAAGATTCCTTGCTCAGTGAGCAATGCTTCCAGAAACTGGTTTACCGCCGCCTAAACCCATCATGCCGTGTTTGTAGGTGGGCATGGATGGCGCAACGTGTGCGCGACTTAGAGTTTGCAGGGTCATGGTGTACGTTGTGACAGCTGTCGACAACGCGTGTGCTCATTGGCGCAGTCTCAAGAGAGTTGTGCGTTGAAACCACCAGCGAAGAACGGAGAAGGTTGCGAATCCGGCAAATATTATTCTAGACGGTAGACCATAACTGATAGCGACCCAACCTGCGAATCTGACATGGATACCCTATACATCAGTAGACTGAATCACCAGTAAGACAACGAACGGCGCGCGGAATCCGGGATCCGACTATATTGTCGTATTATTGTTCAACGGTGCGACCCCGAGAGGTATTGCCTCGGAGCGCGTTTTGGTTTCCCAAGGACCGGCTTTTATTCCATCTGCCATGGGGAGCGCAAGAACGGGTTTCTTCCGCCTCTCTTTCAATACCAGCACAAGAAATGTAAGACGTCAATCGATTGCTGCCCGCTACTCATGGGGCTGATTCTGCGACAAGCTATTATGTGTGAAACTTCCACAGTCAATCTCGTTCCTTGAAACAATGTTGAAGCTCACAGGACCAGACCAGTTATGTCGTTGCGTCATTAAATGAGTCAAGACACCGCCTAGACCGCGATACTCAAGGAGAAGTTGTTCTATTGAAGATTTAATAAAAGTCGCCAACAGGATATAGCATCAAGACCGTCACAGTCAACCCGATTTGTAATACTTGCAGGTGAGATTGGGCTTCTACTGCATTTAGTGAGAAAGCCAAGTCTTGGAATCTTACGATTTATGTGAGCGGTGACAGGGATATGAGGAAAACGATTATCTCGTTGAAGAACTTTGAGTTTATCTAGTTTGCCGATGGGACAGACATTACGATGCACCTTCTCAGTCGCGTGTCCAAAAGGATCTGCAACATCATGTGGCAGACGCCATCTGTAGAACAAACAAGACATAACTCAGTCATTAAGAAGCCAAAACCAATGACGTTTGTTTCAAGCACGAGCTATAACCACGCAACCTGGCGGCAAGGGGTCCAATCTATCAGGCAGTCACAGGCGCCCGATGTATCCGACAAGATGGCAACCCTGAACCATGGGTTGCTTAATTACTCATAGCACCGATGCAACCGAGTCAGCAGAAACATGCATGGAGCTCAGGACTCCCCCATACTGGTTGAAAAGTGTTGTTGGGACCGAGTTTGGATCACCCAGCAGCCCGAGCATGCAAAAGAAAAGACGAGTTTGACTTGCTATCTGCCGCCTGGCAATCCTCGAAGCCCATCATCGACATAACGTGGATCACATCCCACGTGGCTATTGTGGAAGGTTTTGTTCGGTTCAGCTGACACCCCGAAGACAGCTCTCAACTCTCAAATGGGGTCACAACATGAGAGGGCTGATGCATAATCACCGAGCCTCTTCGCGCAAAGAAGCGACAGACATGTTTAGCATTGTTAGCAGTGGATATCCATGTTCTTCCATCTCCCTACTACGACTTCGACGAGTAGCCGGGCCAGATTCAGACCTGCTCAACTGAATTCCGCGCAGCGCTCAAAGAGTGGCTTGGCAATCATGAACCAGGTAGCGTTGGGGTAGCTACTAAGTAAATAGAGCGATGAAACAGAAATCACGCCACCAGCATCGGCTATTGAATTCTTACCCGACCGGAGGTTGGCCTGCAAAGGGGGGGAGGGGAAGGAGGCGTCGGACATCGGGCCCAAGGCCATCGGATTCTTTGTCGATGGGCGCAACGGAAAAGGCTTATTCCTTGCTTGGACGGACACAAAGGGCAGAAGTTTCGCGGGCGAACGTCAGACAAACAAGCCGGCACCGAAAACTCGCAGCGTTTGTTTCACTCATGACCAACTCTGACAGAGGCTGACTTATCTCGGCTCGGCTCAGCAAATGATTTTAGGAAGCGCGGCTCTATGAGGCCGTCGAGCGCCAGGATGATGCGAAGACTGTAGGTATTAAAACCAGAGTTCTGGACAACGGGAACGTTCTGCTCTCTACGAGCTACGCCGGTGATACGTGAACGAAATGGACGAGAGGTTTGCTGCAGGCCAAGCACAAAGTGGCGAATGATTATTATTAGTTGGACAGGAGGCGGCGAGAAGGCAGTTGTCATGCGGTCAGGGGAAATCCCCTGAAGATCACCACGAGGTCCTTGCGGATGAGCCTCGCTGGTGACTTCGACCTGTTCTCGGTACGAACGGCAACTTTTGCTGCAGACGCGCATCCGACTCGAATTGCGGCCGTGCTTTGTAAGCGCGAACTTGTGATTTCGGAGGAGAGCATAGATCCAGGGAGAGGGGCGATGCGTTGAGATGCCCGTGCCAATCTGGGCGTGATCTCCGTATATGCACACGCAAACCTACACCGGTCCAGCACTAGGGGAGGGAACACGGTCCCTGTTTGATGAGGGATACTGCTAATACCACATCACCTATAGGCTAGCTTGAACATTTTCCTCATCCGTGCCATCGTTCTGATCTGCTTTGCTCAATCTCCTCCAGCCGAGTTAATGTCAGTGACGGGACTTTGAATCTCGAGTGTTGGCGCGGGAAAAGGGAGGGGAGAGGGGGTGTCCCTACACTGCGCCCGCCATCCGTGTTCTGAAGCTCCGGCATGTCATACACCGCGTCGGGGAGCTCAAAGTTCTTGGGCGCCGTGATGATTCCAAACTCGACCAGGCCGTCGTAAGTTCGGCCCCACCAGCTGCAGTCGGAAACCCGACGACGCGCTCGTCTGGTTACGGTTCTAGCACGCCGTGTCATGGTTAGCTCGCCGCCACGGTTATCAACACGGAAAACACCTGATGCAGCGACGGAAAACACTTGATACAGGGGCGGGAAACTCCGGACGCGGAGCCGGGGACCTTCTGACGCAGAGACGGAAACCTTCTGATGCAGAGAAGGAGAGAAAGAAAGAAAGAAGGGGGGGTGGAGTGTGCGTATGTGTGTGCGCATACATGACCATCAACTTAAACCCAAAGATACCGTTTCGGGCTCGTCGTCGTCGTCCCCCGACAGCTTTACCCCTGGCCCCGCCACTGCTCAGGTGGATGTTCATCCCCTGCAGGAAATCGTCTCTTGACACCTCAACCCTGACTATCTCCGCACCCTCCGGGACATGGACCGCGGACGCGTGGTCGCCGAACACGTGCGGTTCACCTACACTTCACCTCTCCACCCTCGGGCCGCAGTTGACGCGCGAGTCGTCGTCGTCGTCAAAGTGGACGTACACGCCGTCAAGGAGGCACCCCGTCCGCACATCGAAGCACGAAACGCACCGCGTGAGTAGCGTCGCCCAGGCCCAAAAGTCGTCGTCGCCGTTGTCGTTGGCCCCGTTTCATTCCTCGGGTGGTAATGGAAAGCATTCGCGGGAGCGCGTCCGAGCTGGGGACGAGCGTGAACAGGCGCCACACGTTGTGAACTGTTTTGGCCATCTCTTTCAAGCCGAGGACGATCACCTTGAGGTCCTCCTCCCGAGAGAACCGGTCCTCGAGAGACTGGAGGCTGTGAAAGACCCTTTTCAGACGGGCTCGCCACGCAGGGCTGGGGCTCGACCTCTCCGTTGCAGTCGATCCGCGCAACACGCGCGGCGCATAAGGCCTCGAGGCCGGCGTCGTCGGTCCCGATGTTGACCGCGACGATGGCCGGGGCGCTCGAACGGGCGGCGGCCGAGAACCTGGCGTCGCCGGGTAGCCAGAAGTGGTCGAGAGACTGGAAGGAGAGGGAATCCTGCAGGTCCCGCCGCGCGTCATTTGTCGTGTCGTCGTCCACGACAGACAAGCCCTCCCGGCCGTCACTGCGGGAGTACGCCGTCCTGGAGAGAAAGTTGCACGGCCAGTGGAAGGAGTAGCCGCGGGCGATGATACCCATCGTGTGCTGGACGCCGAAAGCGTGGCCGACCTGGTGGAGGAACTCGCCCCGGGCGTCTGGGCATCGAGCAGGCACTCGGCGGAAGCGAGGTGGAGAGGCGGTGCCTGGAGGAGGAGGACGCAGGTCAGGTCCAGCTCGCGGACAATCTTGCCCGTGCCAGAGGAGCGGGCGATGGTCAGAACGTCACGTCCAGGAGACAGCATGGCGACGATCTTGATGCGGTTGTCTCCGCCAGGCCACGACTGGATCAGGAACGTGGTCTTGGTGCCATCGTGAGTTTCCACGGTGGCGAAGGCATCAGCGGACTCGTCGTCACCGGCATAAGTTCCCTCCACAATGATACAGCGCTACGTAAAGAGGATACGTCCGTGGGCTACAAGCAATGACCAGGGCACCTCGAGTTTAAAGTACCCGGTGCATCGTCTCGCCTTGTTCGAAATTGTCAATGTTGAGCTACATGCTGCTGGACTGGGTTTGCCTAACAGGGAGCATCTAAGCGATCGAGTGCTGTTCGGGGCCTTCCGTGTTGTCATAGCGAATGTATATGGTCCAAGTGGTATTTCAGAGCCGCGAGATGCGATGTACTGACAAAGACGATCAAAGGACGATGTGAGACGGAATCTCAAGACCAGAATACATACAGCGACGAGAGGAGAAACACCACTGACCACCAGGGTCTCCATCTGCTACTGATGCCCACAAATCAAGTCTCTATTCCATCCTTTCTCTGCATTTCTACGCAAGGTAGGCAAGATGAAGCTCTCATCGATCCGGGCTTATGATAGGCAGCCTCGGCCAGACCGTCACGGCATCCAAGACCACGACGGTTGACAGAAAGTGCTCATGTTTTGTATGAGAGTGTTCGTCTATTTACAAAACGCCCATGAAAAAAAAGCAACTGGGTATTTTTCCATCCATCGCAAGCCAAACCGAAAACCGCTTTTCACCGTTAAGCCCGGTAGTCGAGGCAGCACTCCGCAAGTCAACGCCGATAATACAGCTCGAGACCAAGTTCACCCATGCTTTTCCCTTCCTCAACGAATCTTTCCAGTCACCAGTATACGAATACTTCACGAGATATCTAGTAAATCGGCTCGCTCTTGACGGCCGCTAGGTCGCCGACCTCACCGAACTTCCAAGGCAATACGTCTTCCAAACCAGTTTCATGCCCGTCGGCAAACGGATCACCCTGGTCTTCTGGCGTATGCACAGCCTCTGAGACGTCCTTGGAGCCGGAACGGGCAAACCACTGGCCCGCCGTCTCCAAGATGGGACGCATCTCGGCCCGAAGCAAACGCTCAGTACGCGGGACGCTGCTGTGCTGGGCGTTGTTGTCAACGCCCACAATAACTGCCAAGTAGTCTCGCGCTAGCAGGTTGTAGATGTCCTGCACTTGCTGCGTAATCTCGTGCTCGACGCGGCTACACAACGCCCGAAGCTGCCCTTTAACACTCTCGGTGGAGTGACGGAACATGGTGTGTCTGGAGTTCTCGACGTGGTTGACCATATGGCTCTTCATACGGGCGTAGGATCCCGGGCCTGTAACCATTAAAAGTCAGTGGATGCCGAGGCAGGCAAGGGTTGGGACCTGGGCAAAACGTACCAGACTCGGCGACACAGATATCGTACGCGGGCTGCATTTCCTGTTGAATGACCGGGTGAAAGCCGCGGCTGGCTTCGCGCTGCAGCTCTTGGACAACCGTTTTAATCATCGCGGGAATCTCTTTTGAACGCGCTGTGTGTGCTCGCAGCTGATTGCTGAGCATGTTGATCCCAGCGTGGTTATTGCCGCGCTCCAGCGAACCCGAGACGGCATTGCGGTGGAAGTCTTCCAGCAGCAAGCGAGCGCTTATGGCGAAACCTTCAAGGGCCTGTGGAAGGCGGCGCTGGAAAGCTCGCTCCCATCCGGTAGCGAGCTGTCGAGAGATGGGCTCAAACAGCTCTGCATTGAAGTCGCGAGGTCCAGAGGCCCCAGTATACACGCCGGCTCGGCGACAGGTTGCCTTGTAGGTGGCCCAGAACAAACCGCCTTCGCTACGATGCGCCCCCCAGCCCGTTGCCGTGGGAACAGCAGCATCTGACGCGGCCGGGATGGACTGGTCGAAGAAGTCATAGATGCTCTCGGACAGAGCATCCTTGATGGCAGCGACACACTCATCAACTGCTTTGGTGAAATCCTGGTGCGAAACTTAGTGAATGCTCGGTCTTACGGGTCAGCTACCAACGAACCTTTTCCAGACTAGACAATTGGGTTCTGAGGCTCGTCTCCTTGTTCCACTTGTCTCGATCCGTCATGTGAGCCTGAGTTCCATCATTGGCAGCCCACATCCGCATCGAGTTGAGGAGCTGTCTCAAGTCGTTGAGGAAGCGACGGCAATGGGCAGCCCGACCTCCCTCGGTAAGCTTTTTCGCGTGCTGTTGGAGTTGTGGGATCTCGGTCTCGTTAACGTCGCGGAAGCCCTCGTTTTTGAAGTCATCCTTCTGCAGTCTGCCTCTCATCTTCTGATAAGCGCGGCTGCTGACGCAGAACACTGGCAGATTCCGAGCAACCTCATCGTAGTCGCGGATGTCTTCGTCGGGGTTGAAAGTCTGTTCATTTTCCTCGATGGCAGCCTCTTGATCCAGTCTATAGCAGTCAGTAATCGCAGTCAGCAGAACTAAGATGGAGAAAGCTTACTCTTTGATGCCCATGGCAAAGTCTCTTTGGATGGCACCCTTCGCATATCCATTTCGGCCCTGGATGCAAATAGACTTGACCTTGCCCAGAAGTCGCCCCTCTTCTGACTGAACCTTTTTGATTTCTTCTCGGATGTCGGAAAGCCTTGCATCCACTTCCTTGCGACTCTGGCGGATCTCCTTCCTCAGATTCTTGAGATCAGCCAGCTTCTCGTGGATCTTATCCTCGGTCAAGGGCTGTCGATTCTCGTTGTCGGGGTTGTTTTCCTTATCACTATCCGAGTTGAGATCCGAGTCGTCCGAGCTATCGTCGGGATCAGACGATCTATGGTTCTTGCGGCTCCTGGACGAGGACGATCCGCGCTTGCGTTTTCTGCTATTCTCCGAAGGGGCGTAGACAGTCTCGCCGTCTGCACACTTGTTTGCAAGTTCGTCCCACTTGTCCCAATCGCTGTCGGCCTGCTCAAGACATTCGATGAGATCTCCCTTTTCATCTCTGGCGTTGCTGAGTTCCTGCTTAAGGTCTCGAAGCTTGCGTCGAAAGTCTTCGATCTTGGCCCAGGACTCAGATATGTCGGATTCAATGTCGAGACTCTCAGCAGCTTCGGTCACTGAGATGTCGTCTGTCTTGGAGCAAATGAAGGTAACGGCCGAGTATATGCCGTCGTACTTGAGCTGGCGCTTGAAGGAGTCGCCCAGGAGGGATTTGGCAGTCTTGTCGTCGACTGCACGGTTGATGGGGGCAACGATCCAAAGTCCGGTGCAAGACTTCATGTACTTCTGAGCGACAGCGGCCCTGGCGGCGTTGGAGTCTTGCACGCCTGGCAGATCGACAACGACGGCACCAGTGGACAAGGCATTGGCCTTGGTGAAGATGCGGACCACTTTGATCAGCGGCCAGAACTCCATCTGTACATTCTTTTTGCTGTGCGGGTTCTTTTCCTTGCTGTCGACATAGCGCTGCATGCTAGCATAGAGATCCTTGGCCGTAGTCGCCGTGAGGTTCTTGACGGTACCGAGAACGCGGGCGACTGCGGGCTCGTTGGCCAGTTTCTCGGGGCTGCTTTCGGCAATCATCTCCTTCGTCTTGGAAGGGTAGACAGACCTGATCTTGGCGTACGCGATGCCCGCCTCGCTGTCTTCGTTGGTGCAATCGCGCGAGATGTTGCCGCTGTCGTCCAGAAGATCAGTGAAGAGTGTCTTGAGCTCTTTCTTCCAGTCCTCTAGTGATATGAACTCGATTTCGGAGCGGTAAAGCTCCTCGGGATTCTGGGAGTGGTTGTAGGAAATCTCAGTTGGGGAAGCGGTACAGGCGCGCAGGCAATTGGTGGGAAGAAGCCGCTCTTCGTCGAGCAATGCGTTGATAACGGAGCTTTTGCCTGCGCCCGTGTTGCCAACGACGCCGACAATAGTCTTGGGTGGCTGAGAGCGGCTCTGAATATCGTTGATGGCCTTTAGCCACGTGGAGCCTTGAGTCTCTGGAAGCGAGGCTGTGAGGCCGAGAGGAACCTTGAGGCTTTCGAGCAGCTCCATGCCAATCTTGACTCCTTCCTCGAGACTCTCGGGTGATGTCTCTGTAGCCCACTGCTCGAGGGGGTCCGCCTCCTGAGACTCCCTCTCCCCGGAGTCTTGGGGAAAGATGGGCAGTGGGGCCGCCGCCGACATCGAATCATTTTGGGCTGGGATAACGGAGTTCACGTCGGGATGGATTTGTTCTTGCTTGATATCCTGCTTCATCTGAGCAGGACTTGGCTCGGCCTTGATTCGGCGGAGCGGCGTGTCGGGCGGAAGAGTAGCCGCCGACGATGGGGCTGTAACATCTGGAGAAGCCACATGTATGGAATCAGCAGAACCTAGAGCTGACTGCTGCAACAAGGGGTCGGGGATCATAGGTAGGTTGTTTAGGCTATCCTTGCAGCGCTCGGCCTTGATGCCCTCCACCTTGATCGGAGGCATCTTAAAAGCGGTCAGGTGTAACACAAGAAGCGATTGGCCAAGAAGAGCGACAAACAAAACGCGATCTGGCAAGAAGGACGCGAAGTTAAATCGGGTTGCAGCTTACGTTAAACCCATCAGTAACGAGACAAGACGATCGTGGTGTAGGTTGTGTGTTGTCTAGCCTTTCTTGGTGGGATTATGGACGAAAAGGTGAAGTAAAAATGACCAAGGCTGACGGGACATAAAACGGTAGTGGATAGCTGGATGAAAGAAGTCTGGTGCGGATTCTGGGAGTCCTGGTTTAGCGGTAGAAACCCATGGATGATTCGTTGATGGTATCGAGGCCGAGGACGATGCCGTAGGCGACGCGCCGCGTGGGGAAGCAATTTAGTTTGTCGCGTCTTGGAGGCGGGGCAGGCAGGCGGCAAGCATCGAAGGAGTCCGGGGGGGGTTAATCATGGAGTGCGAAAGTACAGGTACAAGACTTTTCCGTTCCGTCTTGAGGTTACACAGGTACACAATGCTCCATGCACAGTCGCAAAGAAAACACAGCAAAAGCACCATGCTTATCTCTCTCTGCATTTTGTGCCCCTGCGTCCCCCCTGCAGGAAGGGAGCTCCTCCCCCTTTCCTTCCAATTCACATTATGATGCAAGGTCGGTAGTTACTAGTCACGTGATTGAGGAGGCTTGACTCACCGTTCCGCCGCTTATTACTTGATTGGTCAACAGCTCATAGTGAACGTGTCAACTTTTAGGTTGTTCAAGGAAGCAGCAGAATGTTAATAGTATTTAGATGGCGGCTTCCTTGGCACTTGCCCTCTGAAAGTTGGACATTTTCTTACCACTGTTATTTTTATTTTATTTTTCGTAGGTCAATTGCCTGTCGGAAAAGAAAGGACGCCATGTTGTCATCGTCAGCAGTGACTTTAGCATGAAGGTCACCTTGTGACTAGCTGCTACCCCGCGTAATCGAAGGTATAGTGCCACTAAACGTTTACTTTTGCCAAGCTGAAATCAAATCAATGTGACATCTAATAAGTTCTCAATTCATACTGATGGTTTTCGTTTATCAAACGCGCTTACGGCTTTGCTCGCGCTGCCCTAGCAATGCTCTATTCTAATACTTGGCGAGGCCGCCAACACATGGCATATCAAATCGATTGTTGAAAGTGCACCATGTCAAAAATTCCGAGAAAGACATCTGATAAGCTGCTGGGAGCTTTGATTTCATGTCTCGAAGGTTTTCAGAACGAGATAAAAGGCAAAGATACAATAATGCATCTTACCCTTCTTTTCTGGAAAAGAGTCCCAAGAAAGGGGGGGGGGGGACCATTATATCGACAACCCTGCAGGGATGGCCTCGAAACGCAGCCGTGTCCCCGTTTTATGCCTCGGATGGTCGGATGATCTCTCCGACAGGTGACAGAACTCTTGGTCCGAGATTTCAATCGTCTGCACCCCCATGAGAAGTAATCGTCCTCGTCGGTCTCTATGCAACTTGCTCAGCTAAAGGTTCCGCCGCCCGCCTGAGCACGACAAGGTGACTCACGACTGCTGCGTCTAGCACACCTAGTTGGCAACAACCCTCTTCACAGCAGCATCTGTCAATACAAGTGTGGGAATGGCTGTTCCAGAGAAAACATGCCTATGTGAGCAGGAGGGCCGTTGGCGGCCGTTATGGCGGCGACAGCGATGCCAATGTCAACCATCTTGGTACGGACCTGCATTATATGTCACGAGTTGGAGCACATAGCGGGGCATAAGAACAGGATCAAGAAAGGCCTATTCCTATGAGAGTAGAGATGTAAAGGAAAAGTCCTCTATATAGGCAAGCGATAGGAGTAATGAGTGAAACAGTATGTGATATGGCACGTTATAACCCACCTGACAGGTGCTGTAAGACGCTATCGTGACATTATTGCACTTGTCGCTAGTTGACCGGACGGGTTTTTGTGTGGCTAGGCTGTGTCGCGTTATGGAATAGCGATGCAATTGAGACTAATGGGCTTGAATGCTTGGAAGTGACCCATGTGCTGCATATAATTTCTACGTGTGGTCGACGTCCGTTGCGTCGGGTAATAGCGACCGCATTTTGGTTCCAGATCCGAACAAAATAAGCGCTTAGCTATTCGGTATAGCCGGTAACAATCGTGTAGTGTTGACTCTAGCACCGCTATAAATACAGAATGGAACTATTCTAGATGATACGATTCAATTTTATAATTTACTGCACAGGGGGGGTGGGTTAAAGATAGTAATGTAAAGCCCTGATGAGCTTAGGTGAGTATCTGTCTGTCAGTGGCTGACTGACTCGCGACCTGCCCAATCTGTCGAACCTGCGGATGCAAATACGACGACGACCTAGGAACGCCCTCACGATCCCATCGTTTTTCCGTTCCGCAGCCCAATTCATGCCACCTCCAGCCCCCAACCAACTCAGCCGAGACACTTTGCAAAAACTCAGTCAGAGACGCGTTTGTCTGAGACATTGAGAAGCATTACTGCTCCCCTCCCACTCTCCAAACTTCAACACCATTCTCAACCGACGTCACACACCTCAGCTTCACGGCCCATCTCGCCCGCCTCTTTAAAGGAGGACAATAAATAAAGAAAACAGTCACTACCACCCCTCCTTTTTGACAGCAATGGGTTTCATCGGCGCCACCGCAACAGGCCTCATGGCCGGCCTACACGGCTACATCCTCGTCCTCGAGATGTTCCTCTGGACCTCCCCGCGCGGCCGCAAGGCCTTCAAGCTGACCGCCGAATTCGCCGAGCAGACCAAGACGTTGGCTGCCAACCAGGGCCTGTATAATGGCTTCCTCGCTGCCGGTCTCGTCTGGGGCCTCGCCCACCCCGTCCCCGAGTTCGCCCAGCAGATCCGCCTCTTCTTCCTCGGCTGCATCGTCGCCGCTGGCGCGTACGGCGGCGCCACGGCCAACCCCCGCATCCTCTTCATCCAGGCCGTCCCGGCTCTGGCTTCCATCGGCGCCGTGCTGTCCGGCTACTGAGCTTCCCCACACCCGAGGTTGCGATGCTCCGAGAGGCGAGTTCGCCCGACGCAATCTGCACTTGTGGGCATGAGCCCAGGAGTGAGAGAGGGTAGGGCTCTAGGGTGGCGGTTCATCGTGGGGGGGGGGGACTGAATTTGATTAGAGTGTCACGCCCGTGCTTGTGTGACTGGGTAAAAATTGCTGGTTGACGAAGGGTCAAGTTCCAGCATTCTTTCTGTTATTATGACTGGCGGTGCATATGAATGGAAATCAAAAGCTCTTCAATACATGGGAAGCAACCATGATCCACTGTGACACTGCCCATTCATCCGTCCATGCTCATCATAGTTCCTGCTTGTCTCCCCGCTTCAATCTCTCCTCGGCCCTCAGCTCCTCCTGGAACTTCGCCTGCCGATCCGTTCTCTCCTGCCTGGCACGCGATTCCTCCCGGAACGCTTCCATGTTTTTTAGGTGTTCCTTCTCATTGTACTCCACTACCGGCTCATCCGGGTTGACCCAGTCGTATGGGACACGCTCCGTGATGAGATCGCGATACACGGGCTTGAACATGGGGTTCCCAATCAGCTTGTCCCCCATCACTTTCCGTCCGGCTTGCACGATCCCATCACCGAATAGCGTCTCCCAAACGCTCCGAGACTCCTCAGGCTCTGTCTGGACCGGTAGCCAAGCCATTGGTTTAGGTGGGTGGCTCTTGAGGTACGACACAGCGCGGTCTCGGCGCTTTCGGTAAGCTCTGTACTTGGCATCTGCTGCCAGCTTCTGCTCAACCGTCAAGTCCAGACCCGAGAAGCCGGTCTTTGGCCCGGAGCCAGGGGTGTGTCTGACGACAAGCGGAGGGAGAGAGGTGGTGTCGAACCGAGTGTCCCATCGATCCGGCTTGTCCTTGGCAGAAGCGAGCGTGAACCAATGACGACGGAGTCTCTCGGCGCGCGCGTGCAAGTCATGCGGCTCTTCCGGAATGGGGCTGTAATGACCGCCGCGGTTGGCGATGGCCATGATAGTCTTGTCGATACTGGTCTCTTGGACCACGAGCCAGGTGAGCTCAGTCCTGGTCTCGAGGCTGCTCAGCATATCTGAGTACATGTCGTAGTTGTCGTCAGGCAAGGACGTGGGCAGCATGCCGTCTCGGAGCGTGTCCCCAATGAAGAGAACCTCCCGGATGGTCTCGTGGACGGCGGGACTTGGAGGGAGGTCCCGCCACGGGTTTGTGGCTGAGTAGTCACCCGGGATCCCGCCCGGCGACGAGTCCAAGATGAAGATCCGGATGCCGACAAGGAGCGCAGTAAACAGGCCAAGGTACCTCGTCCGCCGGCTTTTTAGGAGGGCCACGGCCACACGCACCGGGCCGCCATGGCTGGAGCCACTAGATGAAAGTAGGCCGGGTTGTGACATCCTGTCAGGTTAATGGAATACCGATTCTCCGACACTGTTGTTGAGGGGTGATGAGATGTCGTCAAACGCGGGGTGCCGGGCAGACGAAACAGCCGAGAGACGCCGACGATAAACAACCCCCATTCAACTTGGAGGGTAGTCTGAGTTTTGAGATGAGCGGGGGCACCAAAGCTGATTAGCGTTGGAGCCGGCTCGGCCGAAACAGGGCGATGCAAACTGCGACGCAACGGTGAATTCTACTAACAAGACATGGTTGAAAGGCATGCGAACGGCAGTGTGTGAGGGATTTGGCTGTCGCTACTCAGTTGCAGTGGGGTTGAAGTTCCCACAACGACAACATCTGACCTGGGTAACCAACTAGCTTACCGCGGATTGGATGCTAGAGCTTGGGTTCTACATAGTACGTGTACTTGGTTGAGTACTGTCTAGATTTACGGCCCACGGAGTATTACCAGGTGGCCGTCTCAACTGTTGAGCATGACGTTCACGCCGCATGGAGAATGCGAGGTAAGTCAAGGTATCTATCTACCTAGCTAGCTGATAGTAGGTTTGTAAATGAGGGGAACCAACCAACGTCTCATTAGCGTGTGCGATCGTGCCCCCCTCACCTCTTGCGATTTCCCAAGGCGAAGGCAGACCGAGCCTTCGAAAAGTCAAAGGGCAGACTTGCGTTCAAACTCCAGAGGCCGTTTGTGGCATGAAACAAGCACAAATCCTAAAGCCACCCTCCAGCATGTCATAAAACCTTTGGCCAATGAGCTTGGCCTTGTAGTGGAAGAGTACGAGTCATGGCCGAGCGAGTCTAACTGGCCGGTGATAGAGATGAGACGAGATGAGATGAGATGAGGACTGAGATGGGGGAGGGCGGACGACATGCATGAGCAGGAGCATGAGCATGAGCATGAGCGAACGGTATGAGAGAGAGTGTGGGTGTGTGGGTGGAACGAAATGCGACTGTCCAGAGAGGACACATGTCACGGGTACCTATTCCGCCGCCCTGCCTCTCTGTCCTCTTCTTCTCCGCCACTCGCATGATGCCTCTTCAGACGTCTATCTTTTCCTTACCGGTTTGCATTTTCTCATCCGGGTCTCCCGTATTTAGGGATTCAGATCGATGCTACCCAGGGTGCCAGGCTGCCTTAAAATAAATAGAGTAATACAAGCACGTGCACTCGGGAGAAAAGGATCTTCAAAAGACAGGTGTCGGTGATGCGCAGAGGTCGGTGAGTTTGAGCTACCTTAACCCCCCCTACTCCTAGGGGGTTACCCCTGAAAAGTCTTGGCTAAGTACCTACATAGTACATAGTAGATAGACCTAATCCAGGTGCACATCCCACCTCCCTAGTGCCCTGCAGCGCAGCCCAATAACCCAAAAGCCACTGCTCTCCCCCTTTTAGGTCAGAGCTTGTAGGTACCTCTGTCGTCCGCCCTGTGAGGGGGGGAAAAAGACAAAAATGTCGGAAGTGCACGCCCCAGGGTGGGGTCACGTGTGACACACGTGATGGCACCCTCGCCGTAGGGATTTGGGCAGCGATGATTGAGAGAGAGAGGGAGCAAGACAGACGAATGACTCAATGAGTTTGCTTTCCTAGGTAGCTACCTCATTCAGGTAAAAGAAAAGCAAATGGAATAATGAGAAAAGACAAGAAAAATCAAAGAGGTATTTTGGAATACCTTAGGCAGATAGTCGTACGTCTGTAGGAATCTGGGGAAGCGCATTAATGAACCTGGACGGAGCGTGGCAAGGCAGGTAAGGCCAGGTCTCAACGTCATCCGCACCTTACCTTACCTCATTCTCCCCGGTACTTCACATCCCTTGGCTGCTTGGGTGGTACATACCTAGCTAGGTAGGTAGGCTGGTACCTACCTCAGGTAGAAAAAACGTGTGGCCGGGACCGGATAAACCACGGCTCTTGCCCCCTCCGGGCTTAGCGCCCTGCTGGTTGGTTCCCACAGTTCTTCCCTGGTCCACACATCGTGGGTCCTTCCGAGCTGGCAATTTTCCTTTCAAACCTCTGATTTTTTCGACGAGACAGCTCACCCTCCTCACCCACCCTCGCACGACGAACCGCATACGCTCGCGAATCGACCTTTTCGGTATCTCGATCAACCCATCGTTTAGCAAGCCTGACATCAGCTATCTGTATCACGCATCACTCCACCTGTATCATCGCCCCAGCCAACTAAAGTCGCGCGCCATCGCCAAACCCACACACCATCTTTCGTGCCTTGTCCACGAGAGATCGATTAGCAAATCCCGAACTAAAAAAAAAAAAACATATCAGCCCACCAAACCTGCGCGTGGCTTGCTTTACCTTGCTTGTACCCCTCGGAATTTTTGCCCGACCTCAACACATACTTTTGAGCATCATCACCCGCTATGCCTTCGAATCTACCATCGAGCTTTGCCTCGGCCGCCGCCGGCCAAAACTCCAGCCGTGACGCGAGAACCGGTCGCCCCGACGGTCGCGGAGCCGGCAGTGGGGAATGGTCAGTAATAGCTTCTTTGTGTTTCTTTCCTGGCTCGTAACAATTTTTGCAAAAGGCCTCCTCTTCGTTCTCCGTTGAGGGTATGGATTTCTGGCTTGTGTGTGTGTGTGTGTGATGCACAGTACAGTTACGCTGCGACGGCGGTGGCGATATCAGATGCTGTCGCATCATCACCGGACTCACTGCCCACCGTGCGACATTCTTGAATCCGAATATCTCGCTAACACCATAAGCAGGGCTCGACGTGACGGCAGAGCTAACGGCACCCTGACCTTCCGACGATCCTCAGTGACACCCGGCCACCCGTCCCAATCCGCAGCATCGTCCGAAAACGCCTTCCTCGCCACCTCCCTCGAATCTGCTGCACCTCCCCAGACGCCGGGAGCCGCGACGTACGATTACTCAGCTCCTTCACAGTACCAGAAGGAGTCAATTCTTGGTGTTTTCAAGCAAGGGGCGGCGGAAACAGACACTGTCAACGTGTTTGAATCGGGATGGACTCCGGGGCAGACAAACGGTGGCGCTGCGCGGGGCTGGGGCAAGACCAACAATAACCACAACTCTCAAGATCCCGCCGCCTGTTGGAACCCACGGGGGGATGGCCATCCCGTCGGCGTCAATGGCTTGTCTGAAGAGGAGAAGGAGGTGCGTTGGCTAGACGGACCCGAGTACCAGGTAACGGGGACTAATACAAGACAGGCATTCGCAGCTGATGTCAACTCTCCTCTGAAGGCGCCCATTCAAAAACAGGAGGGAAACCTAGGTCCTGGAACGAATGGAAGGAAGCCCTCTCTGTCGCATGGTAATGCTGCCGGATACGGATTGGCATCGCCGTCGTCCGCCTCCAGACCCGGAACCCGACGCCGAGAGACGACCGACTCCAACCCTTTCGGCACCGGTGCGCTTGCGTCTCCGAGCGCGGCGCGCTTTGCCCGCGGCGACGACGCTTTCTTGTTCGGTCGCAAGAACAACGACGTCAAGGAGCAGGACCCTGGCGAGGACGAAGGCGCTGGACAGCCGCAGAACCAGGCACAGCCCAAGCCGCCCTACGGAAACCTGACGCGTAGCAACACGACTGGTAACCCTAGTATGGGTGCCAATATCAGTTCACTTTGGGGGGCCTCTTCTCAAACCTCTGTACCTGGCGGTAGTGGCGGTGGTGGCAGTAGCAGTAGTGGTGGTATGGGTAGTTTCGGACAGTTCGCTCTGCCAACTCCTACTTCGACCATCGGTACAGGCAGCCGTGGCGGAAGCCGCTTCGCCAACCTCATGAACAAAGATGGCTCCGACAACACCTCCGGCAAGACGAACGAGGCCCCCACCCCCGACGCGACCCGATCATGGCGTTCTCGACCCCGCACTGACACCGATCCCTTTGGAGGCGACGACAACCTCTCCGGCAGCGCCGCACTCGGCGGTGCTCAAGATACCAGTCCTCCCCCGATCCCGAACCCCAGCAATATCGGCATGTTCGAGACACCTGTCAAAGGCTCCACTGGCGACTTCGGCATGTCTGGGCTGAACCTCGGACACCAAGCCGAGAACGAGCCAGGCCCTGCGAGCCCGTCCGAGACGAACCCCTACCGCAGCCCTCCGGCCGACCGTGGCGAATCTCATGATGAAGGTGGCGCCGAGAAGCCCCATGGAGCGGCCATTGGCGGCGAGCAGAACCCCGGATTCAACACCATGTCGTCGCGTGGCTTCCCTACCCATGCTTTTGACGGCAGCGATCGTAGTCAGACTAGCAGCGCTGGCCCCCGTGGTTATGCCTCTGGCTGGCCTGTTCCCATGTCTACTGGCACCCCTGATCGCGAGCGCGCTGGCTTTGGCGGAGTTTTTGGAAATTCCCTCTTCAGTCCCATGGGCACTGAGCTTCAGTCGCCGGGCTTGTCCAGCATCGGCGCTGGTGTCTTTGGTCCTGCTAGTGCTGGTGGTCTTGGTGGGGCCGGAACCATTGGCCGCAGCAAGCTGGGTTCCCTGTTTCCTCCGGCGATGCAGGCTCAGATGCAGGGCCACGAGCAGGAGAACTTGAGCGACTCGCTGCCTGATCTTCGTCAGGGCAACCCTCTAGGTGCCATTGGTCGGAACAACTTCAATGCAGTGCCACGAGACGCTGGCAGTCCGCTTCGAGCTGGCAGAGGCGGCGTGTTCGAAGAGATGTTCCCCTCCGACCCTACCCGTTCCCACAGCGTTTTCGGCGGTTCCGATCCCTCCCACCCCGGAGCTCCCGGTGTCGGTCACCCCCAGGTATTCACCCCCGGGGCTTCGACCGGCACCGAATTTGGTTCTGCCCCGGTTCGTCAGATGGTCATGCCCGACCGTATGCGCTGGGTCTACCTTGATCCTCAGGGTCATGTCCAAGGCCCCTTCAGTGGTCTCGAGATGAACGACTGGTACAAGGCCAACTTCTTCACACCCGACCTCCGCGTCAAAAAGGTGGAGGACTCCGATTTCGAACCCCTGGGTCAGCTTATTCGAAGAATCGGCAACTCGCGCGAGCCCTTCCTTGTCCCTCAAATTGGCATTGCTCACGGCCCTCCATCCCAGGCCGGCCCCTTCTCGCCGAGCGGCAACACTGGTGTTATCCCTCCCCTCAGCGGGGTGTTCCCGAGCTTCGGGAGAACACTGACCGCCGAGGAACAGAATAATCTGGAGCGTAGGAAGCAGGAAGAACAGCAGGCGATGGCCCAACAGCGCGACTTCATGATGAGGCAGCAGGCGATCACTAGACTGCAAAGTCAAGGCCCAGGTGGTGTCCCAGGTTCCTTGCACCACCAGCACAGTGCTCACAGCCTGCAGAGCCAACCTAGCTTCGGTAGCATTTCGTCGCCAATCGGTGCTCATCCCCAGCAGCCGCCTATCGGAGGTGGCGTTGGCCCCACGTCCAGTTTCTTCGATGCGGCCGCCCAGCAAGCCTCAGCCCAGCCACCTGTTGGTGCTGGACTCGATCATTTTCGTGAAGAAGACCTTGCGACGCTGAACCCGAGCGAACGCCAAATGCTTGCCAGTGTACAGGCCCCGAACAGCATCGCTAGCATCTTTAACCAGCAGCCCGTCGGTGCTCCTGCCAACGACAACAATCTCCGCAACAACCTTCCGGGAACCAAGCAGTTGGATAAGGACGAGGAAGGATTTCGTGAGCGCTTGAAGGAGTTTGAGGATATCCGTGCCGAGCGTGACTCGGAGCAGACCCAAGAGTCTGGTAACAAGACCAACCAAGATGACGGCAGCCAGGAGGCCCCTGCCGCCACTGGTTCGGAGACAAGCTCCATGGAGAATCACAAGCCATCGGCCCCGGGGATGAAGGAGATCATGGAACAGCAGGAGCAGCTTTCTCTCACTCAGAGAGTTCAGCAGGCACAGGCTGCTGCCGAGGCCGCCAAGAACGCGGCTGCTGGCTTTCCCATGCCGTTCCCCCCCCCTGCCCCCACGACTGGCACTCCACTTCCCGCCCCCACCGCTCAGCGTGTCCGGTCCAATCTACCCGAACAGTACAACCGATCCCAGACTGGAACCCCCGACACCGGGTCAGCCACCGAGCCCCCACCTTTGGCTCCATGGGCCAAGGAAGCTGCCAGCCGCAAGGGCCCCAGCCTCAAGGAGATCCAGGAGGCCGAAGCTCGCAAGGCCGCCAAGGCCGAGGAGGCTGCTGCCGAGCGCCGCCGCGTGGCTTTGGAGCAAGAGGCCGCTGCCCTCAGAGAGCGCGAGAAGGCCATCGCTTCCGCCACAGGGCTTCCTACGACTAGCACCTGGGGCAACGGCTCCCCCGTTGCAGCCGCCAGCCCCTGGACGAAGCCCGCGTCTGTCAAGCCCACCCCGGGCGCCAGCACTCCCGGAAAACAAAAGACTCTCGCTGACATCCAGCGTGAGGAGGAGAACAGGAAGGCCAAGGCGGCGAAGGAGGTTGCCGTCCAAACGGGATTGGCCACTGCGGCGGCCGGCAAGCGTTATGCCGACCTTGCTACCAAGCCCAACAATGCTCCCGGTCTTGGACAGACCAACTCACCTGCCCCTCCCCCAGGTAGCGGTTGGGCCATGGTCGGAGCTGGCGGTAAAGTCAAGGTGCCTACGGGACCTGCGTCCCAGACGCGATCAGCTAGCGCTGCCGGCATGAAGGCTACCCCGGTCGCGACGAAGCCGGCTGTCAAGCCCCCCCCGGCTGCTGCCCCTGCTGGGCCTGCCAAGAGCGATGTTGCCATGGATGAGTTCAACAAGTGGCTCCACCGCGAGCTATCCCGTGGAATTACTGGTGTCGACAGTGAGTATTGAGTATGCGCTTATTGAAAAAACGGACTCGATTACTAACTACAGTCATAGTTGATACCTTCGCTGCTACCCTCCAAATCCTCCCTCTCGACAACACCATCATTGCCGATGCAGTGTATGCCAATTCCAAGACCATGCACGGTCTCCACTTTGCCGAAGAGTTCATCCGGCGCAAGAGGTTGGCCGAGAAGGGTGTGGTCGAGAAGCAAGGCGCCGTCACAGATAACAAGTCTGGCAGCTGGAACGAGGTAGCCAAGAAGGGCGGCCACAAGGAGCAGTCTCCCGCCAGCGCGGCCGCCGGGGACGCTAGTATCCAAGGCGCCGGTTTCAAGGTTGTCCCGACGCGCAAGAAGGCGGGCAAGAAGGGCAACTGAAGACAATGGTCAGGGGCTCCAGGGGGGCATGCGCAGCGGTGAATTTGATGGCTGAGGCTGTAATGATGTGATAGCCAGCGAGACGATGCCCTGACGATGTTTGGACGGCGAAGTTAGCTCTGGATGGATTACTGCCATTGGGCCACAGCGTCATGTAGCGCTAAATGCAAGCGATAGGTAGCATGTCAGCAAGCAGTGATATCACTTTTGAGTGTGTTTTGTGATGTGATGAATGAACCAGGAAAAATCTGTATCACGGATGAAGTGAAGTCTAGATTAATTGAGACGAGGCAGCAAGGTAAGCAAGGTAATGAATGAAAGAAAGACAAGTGAATGAATGAGTGAGTGAAGGTATGAGATGAGTGGTTGTTCTGGGGTGAGCCGCTTATGTAACGTCGTGAGTAGGTGAAAATTTGCCCCGCCCCCACCATGGAAATTTCGATTTCACAGGGCATCAACGGTGCGCCTGCTCCCCGGTTGAGTCAACTTTCTGGCCGGAAGAAGACGGAAGGAAACCATTGCTCTTGTGAGCATCTAAAATACTGCGAATTGCAAAAACAAAAAACAGATCAAAGATAGCCTCTTTGACTCGTTTGGAACTCGTGTACTTTCGGCAACAACCGTCGTTGATCAGTTTCGGGCGCGGCATACCCCGCGACGCGGGGCAAAGGCGCACTTATCGCAGCTTTACAAGCGAAGTGCGAGTGAGTATCCTGCACCAGACTTTAGTCCAAAGATGGCGGAATTACAGACAAACGGCGGCCGTGAAGCTACCTCTCTGCTCTCACAAGTCACGAACGGCGCATACGTAGACGTCCTGACGTCGCCAGTCGCCAAGGACCTCGTTACGAAGTTCATCCGCCGCCTCGAAGCACAAGCTGCTGGGGAGAACAACAATGCCCCACCCGAACCATCGCAGGACTCGCTATCCGAAGACGAGATTGCCGTCGGTCTTGCCGCCCTCAATGCGTTCCTCCAGGCGAACGTGACCGGGCCGGTGCTGGAGCAGGTCGGCAAGGTCGAGGCGCTCTTCGTCGAAGCGTCCGCGGCAGCACCCTCTGGGGCAGCAGACACCCTCAAGGAGCTCCGAAAGAGCAGTTTCGGAGCCCTCGAAATTGATGGTGTCTCGCCGTATCCATACATTCCCAACATTGAACTCTTCGCCCTCGCTCGTCACATCTTCACCGAGTCCGCATCCGCTAGCGGCGCCGTCATCAAGCTCTCTTCGTCGCGGTTGAGCCTGCCGTGGACACGCCTGCGCATCAACGTGTGGCACTTCAAGCTCCTCAGCCAGCCCTCCCTCGGCCCGGGCTCTAATTTTGCAAAGTCGTCGCAGTGGATCGACGTCCCGACGCTAGCGGAGCAGATCAACTTCGGCATGGAGGCCGTCAGGAAGCAGATCCTCGACGAGGACGTGTGGTCGACGAGCGAGGACAGCACCTGGTCGAGGGAAGAGAAGGTTCAGTTCCTGCTTGAGGCGGCGAACACGCACATCATGCTCGGCCGCGATGATAGGGCGCGCGAGGCGCTGAAGGAGGCGACCGAGTTGAACAGGTTTGCCTACGCCCTCTCTGGCGCGCTCGGGAAGAGGACCAAGTTTCAGGAGAAGAGCACCAGCCAGCTTGTTGTTCTTGCCAAGAGCGACACGCCTACGGAGAGCGCGGAGGAGAACGGCGACGCCGAGGCGAAGCCCGAGGCCGTGGCGCTTAACGATGACACCCTGCTCGAGGAGATCCAGTTCTCCAAGGAGGCGAGCGGCAAGCATGGCGAGCTGGCAGCCACGTCCGCCGGCCTCCCCGCCACGTTGGTGGATCTGTCTCCCGACGCCCAGCCCCAACTGTCGCCGCTCGACCAGATCATCCTCCTCACCGAGGCCACCCTCAAGGACACATTCTCCCCCGTCGACTCGCTGACGTCGGAGGAGGTTTTGCCGTACGCCGTGCGCGTCGTCTCGGACAAGGCAACTAACTGGCAGATTTACACACAGGCCCTGCTGGTGCGCTCGCGGATCGAGGTCCACCGCAGCAGGACGGTTGAGAGGGGCGTCTTGCAGATGCAGGCCGTCGTCGACCAGGTCGTCGTCGACACCTCCGAGGCCCCGCGCCCTAGAGCCGAAGACGTCGCCCACGAGCCCGAGCTCCCAGCCATCGCCGTCACTGCCCCCGGGGAAACGGACAAGCCGACGTCCTTCTTCCCCGCCGCCAAGGAGACCGACACGGCGCCGGCGCACGTCCGCCTGCAGTACATACACGCGCTCTCCTCCCCGCCAAGGTGGCACCTCGAGTCCGAGCTCGCCTACTCGTGGGCCGGCGTCGGCTCCCTCGTCTCCGCCCTCGAGATCTTCAAGCGCCTGCGCCTCTGGGCCGAGGTCGCCCTCTGCCTCGCCAGCAGCGCCTCCGCTGACGACAACTCCGGCCGCGGAAGCGGCGGCGAGGACAAGGCCAAGGCACTCGTCCGCTGGCGCCTGTTCCACCGCACGGGGCAGCCCGTCGTGGAGAACGCGGACCCTGACGCCGAAGACGTCGCGTTGCGCGACGTCACGTACCTCGACCCCGCCGACTTTGCCGGTCCCGAACGCAGCCCGCCGCCGCCCAACGCTCCGCGGCTGTTCTGCATCCTCGGCGACCTGGAAAACGAGCCGGCGCACTGGGAGCGCGCGTGGGACATCTCCAAGCACCGCTTCGCGCGCGCGCAGAAGTCGCTGGGCGAGTGGTACCTCGCGCACAAGGACTGGGCCAAGGCGCAGGACGCGTACAAGCTCGCGACCAAGTGCAATCGGCTGAGCCCCGAGATGTGGAGCCGGCTGGGCGACATCAGCCTCCGCCTGGGCCAGTTCGCGGACGCGGCCGAGGCGTACAGCCGCGCCATCGGCGCCGCGGGCGACGTGGTCGGCGGCGAGGACGCCCGGACGTGGAGCAACCTAGGCAGTGCCCTCTGGAGCATGTACCTCGAGGCGGTGGAGGAGCTGAAGAAGCAGATCATCGAGGAGAAGAAGACGGGCGTCAAGAAGAGCGAGGATGACGGCGACGACGCTGACGACGAGGAGCCCAAGCAGCGCGATCCTAAGCCCCGCGATCCGGGCGCTCTCCTTTCCCAGGCCCTGGCGGCATACAAGCGCGGCGCGTCGATCGCGCAGGACAACTGGCGCATCTGGGACAACGTCCTGACGCTGGCCTCGCGCATGCGGCCGCCCGCCATCGTCGACATGGTGCAGGCCCTCGGCACCATCATCCGGATCCGCAAGACCGAGGACGCGCTCGACGATGCCGTCCTCCGCGCGCTGCTGCAGGAGGGCGTCCTCTCCAAGGCGAAGGAGGACAACAAGAGCGGCGGAGTGTACGCGCCGCCGCGCGGCACCGTCGAGAAGGCCGTGACGGCGCTGTTCGAGGAGGCCATTGTGCCGCTGATCACGACGAGGTCGGAGCTGTGGGAGCTGGTGGTGCGGCTGCGGGTGTGGCGGCGGGACTACGCCGGCGCCGTAGACGCGGCGGAGAAGGCGTGGAGAGCGGCGATGGGGGCGGGCGCGGGCGGCGGGCTGGCGGCGTCGGCGGCGGCGTCGGGCGGCGCGGACCAGAGCCGGAACTGGCTCGTGGACGCGGGCGCGTGGGCGGCCGTCGTGGCGCGGACGGACGAGCTGGTGAGCGTCCTGGAGAACTTTGGCGGCGAGGTTGAGGGCGTGGGGAGCAAGTGGAGGGGCAAGGCGCGGAACGCGGTGCGGAGCGTCATGAGCCGCGGGAGGGAGGCGTGGGAGGGGACAGAGGAGTGGAATCAGCTGGAGGTGATGATGGAAGGGTTGAAGCTGTAGATGGTAAAAAGAAAAAGAAGAGAGAAGAAAAAAGAGGAGTGTTAGCGATGGGGTGGTCACGATGAGGAGAGTGGTTCGTAGACTTGAGACAGGATATCAAAGGCTGAAGCCATATACTTTGTCTCTGCTTTGTTCCTTGCCCCCCTTCCGACCCTTATCGAGACACAGATCTTGGTCAACTGTGGATGGTTTTTTATGTATGTACCTCGTTACCATGTCTTTTTTCCTGTCAGATTGGCCCGCCGCCAAGGCTAGTGTCCATGTGAACCTATCAAGGTCGAGGATTCGAGTGCAGAATGCGTTTACTGACGTAGCAGCAAGACCGAAGCTGTAAAAGTTGCAACGCGTAGACTTCTTGCTTGACAGATGATATGAAGCCCATTCTTAGGACTCGAGGGGGTCCGGACTGCCTTGAAAGGGAGATGGGTTGCGCGCAGGATGACAGCGAGATAAAGCCTATTTGGAGGTGTAAGACGAGAGCTGTTCGGAAGCCTTTATCGAGGCTGTTTCAAAGCTCTCGAACAAGGACATTCATCGCCATTTGTTGTCCACCATTTAGGTGTCTTGCACCCTCGGGGGGAGGGGGTTATTATCCCCTGCCGTTGCGAAGCTGAGTTCAGCTTGTTCTTTCAGGAGCACACTGAAAGACCATAAATGACGTCCCCGTCGTCTGCGATGCTTTGTCTTACCTCAGGCTGGGAATTTAATAAGAGAGAATGGTTTCTCCCCTGGGCAACACAACTGCTGTTCGCGTACCACTTGCACGGATCGAAAGCATACAAACAATTTTGCACCTGCACCCTCCTACGAAATATCCCTCCGCGGCAGTTTCAGAGCGTCGTGAGGCCATAAGAGATACAAAACCAGCCTCAAAACGAAGACGGCACGTTTGTTTCGACACTATGTATGTCCATGGCTTAAGATTGTCCCCATCACCGGCGGTTCTTTGCCCGTTCCTTGAACTCAGTGAAAAAGAAGCGGAAGATATGATGCTTCTCGCCGCAGCAGCGAGCGTGCGAAGCCCCAGCACAGACGCCGGCTTCCGCACAGTCAATAATTTTCCATCAGGCAGCCCGGATCAGCCATCATTTCTAAGACCATTGAACACATCCAGCCCCTTCACTGCCCATGATATGGATATTGCAGAGGAAAGAGGTTGGGCATGGAGAGGTGTAGCAGACGCAACACCAACGGAAACGCATCCGTGGGTCCAAATAGCAGAAGCCGAAGACCCGACCATGTGTTTCCTAGACGACCACCTTTACCTACCAAACGACGATGCGTGGGGCGAAGAGGGGTCCAGGCAGTACCGGTTATCGGATTTGGTCTTGGACGCGGCGCACATCATCTAAGACAGGATTCATTTGTTGAGACCCCCGGAACAAAAATATATCCGGGCGAAATCAAGTTCGAAGCATCTGGTAATTAATAGCCCTTTCCTTGGGCTCAAGATGCCATCATATCTCGTAACGACAAAGAGCACCGACCAAGTGGCAAAGGGTTAGTTAGACGCACTGATCCAGCCATCTGATGCCGACGAGTGGACATGCTGCTTGCAGGCTTCGGGACTCGGCCGAAGAACAAGTGCCGGACTGCCGACAAGGGCCGCAATCCGATTAGTGAATAATGAATGGCGATGATAAACCATGACGCCACGACTTGATTGAAGTCCAGAAGTCTGTAGACAAACGCATCCCACCCTGACATTCATGCCCGACCCAGAACACACGGTTATATGACCCTGCGACCAATCCAATCAACTGTCCCGCAACCATGTCCCTAACGCAAGAATTGGCATCATGGATGTCCCCGAAGAGGCTGGACTTGGGAAACCCGCCGAAAGTGGGAGACTCCGCCCCCGGCACCAACTTGCTGGAGTTCCCCAGGGCCGACGAGAGACCGGCCGTGGTCGTGTTCCTCAGGCATTGCGGTTGTCCATGTAAGTCACATTCCCCATGATGCAAAAAAAGACGTCATCCATCTCCTACCCGCCAGATTGAGCATGTCAAGCTCACGGGCCGGGTTTCCAGTCGCCGAGAAATCCCTCCGCGTCCTTCGCGAAGCCGCCCCCGCGAACCCGGGCGTCGCCTTCATCGCCGTCTCGCACTCGTCGGCGTCGCACACGAAGAAGTGGCTGTCCGAGGTCGGAGGCCCCGGCGGCGGCGACGACGCGAACCCCGTCGAGGTCGTCGTCGACGAGGGGCGTGACGTCTATGCCCGATGGGGCCTCGGCGCGTCAAGCTTTCTGCACGTCCTCGGCCCCAGCACGCTGTCGAGCGTGTTCAAGCTGGCGCGGGAGGAGGGCATCGCCAACAGGCCCACGGAGAGCGGGAGCCGATGGCAGACTTCGGGGGCTTGGGCCGTGGACGGGAGAGGAAGCGTGACTTGGGGCGGTCCAGCTCAGACGGCGTCCGAGATCCCCAACGTCGAGGAGGCATTGTCGTCGCTGCGCTAACGGACGTCTCTGTTCACGATGTATTGTTAACTTCTTTATGTATTAACTAGATATCTATTCTATTTTTATTTTTATTTAGTTCTTTTTACTTATTCCAGCCCTGGACCAAACGGATAAACTTGTCCACCTCTGTTATCTCCGTGGCCCATGTCGTCAGCAACCTCACGACCGCCTCGTCGTCGGCGCGCTTCTCCCACACGTAGAATGTGAAGTGCTCCTGCAGCGCCTGTATCAGGCCCAAGGGCAGCACCGCAAACACCTGGTTCGTCTCCGTGACGGCGTACACGGAGAAGCCGGCGGCGGCGACCCCGCTGGACAGCGTCTCGGCGCACAGGTTGGCCTGCCGGGCGAGGTCGAAGTAGAGGTCGTCCTTGAAGAGCTCGGCGAACTGGACGCCCATGATGCGGCTCTTGGCGAGCAGGGAGCCGTGCTGCTTCATGTAGAACTCGTATTCGGTCGCCAGGCGGGCGTCCTTGACCACCACGGCCTCGCCGAGGAGGGCGCCGTTCTTGGTGCCGCCGATCCAGAAGATGTCGGTGAGCTCCAGCACGTCGGCGAGCGTCATGTCGTTGGCTTTGGACACCAGCGCCGTCCCGATGCGCGCCCCGTCGAGGAACAGGAGGAGCTGGTTCCGCTCGCAGACGTGCTTGATGGCCGCGAGCTCCGCCCGCGTGTAGAGAGTGCCGATCTCGGTCGCGTTGGAGACGTACACCAGCCTCGGCTTGGCCATGTGCGGGAAGTGCCAGTTGTCGTCCATGGCCCGCTGGATGCTCTGGGGCGTCAGCTTCCCGTCGACCGGCGCGACGTTGATGATCTTGTGCCCGCTGGCCTCCACGGCGCCCGTCTCCCTTGTGACGATGTGCCCGGAGCTCGCGGCGATGACGGCCTCGTGAGGCCGCAGACAGGCCGCGATGGAGATGGCGTTGGCCGACGTGCCGCTGGGCACGAAGAAGACGCCGACGTCCTCGCGGCCCAGGTGCCGGCGGATCCGCTGCCGCGCGAGGGCGCAGTATGCGTCGCCGCCGTAGCCTGCCTCTTGAGATGTGTTGCTAGATAGAATGGCTTTCAGGAGCGCCGGATGGGCCCCTTCGCTGTAGTCATCGAGGAAGCTGTAGCGAGGGGCGCTATTGGGAACAAGAGTTTGAGAGGGCATAGTTAATGGCGGGACGGAATAAAGATATGATTATGAACAACGAAAAGAGTAATGGGAATCTGCGATCCCGTCTCCTCGGAATTCTACCAGTATATAGAATTCCCCATTCCCCACAGAAACATGCACATCCAAACGTTAGACGATAACGGAATCTGAGCGTTACTAAGTGGAACGTTAGTCAGTGCGGGTCTAAGTGACGTCCACGCTCAACAAAAAAACAACAAAAACGTGGACATAAGCTATGCTCCGAAACTACGGGTGTCTTGGAACCTTATCGCGGCAGTAGTTGCGACGGCTACATACGGGGCATGCGCGGATAGTTTCGGCATCGCGGGGCCGGCTGGGGGTTCCGGCGTTTGTTTGACAAATTTGACAAGGGTGGGCACAGGAAGAGACATGATTGTGAGGCCGTGCTGCACACGCGACGGCGTGGATGAGGGGTCGTCCCAAGACACGGGTCACACGGCCCTCGTTGTTGAGGAGGAAGACGTTGACGAGGAGGTGATGGTGTTGGCGGCATCGAGAGAGAAGTCAATGAAACTGCGGTAGGTCTCGACCGTTGAAGCGTCGAGGGGCTTGGGGTACGTTAGCACCTTTTGCGACTTCGGCCTGAGGGGTATGCCGGTGGCTGTCAGGTCGCTGGACTGGTCGAACAGCTCGGGGTACTTCGTATAGAAGGCCGGGTCGATCTTGTAGTACGACACGCCTCTGTCCATGTTCAGCTGCTTGAAGGCCGCACGGGCGTGCGACGGCGAGGAGAAGAGGGTCGCGATGTCGGGGGCGGGCATGGCGGCGGGCATCTCATCGAGGCCGTCGTCCTCGCCCACGGTGGGCGACATGGCCCTGATTAGATCAGTGACTCGGATATAGACGGTGACTTGCGGCGCGCCGAGGATGAGGTCCGACATGTTCGTCTCGACTACGTACCCCGTGACCGCGTCGCAGAATATCTGGTCAATCTGAGGATTGGCAGCGTGGCGTTGTATAAGCCTGTCGCGGATTGAGGGGAACGGAATCCAGTCTATCACGCGCGGGTGCGGGTGCTTCATCTGTGTCTCGGTCGGCCGGTATCTGGGGTGCAGCTTCTGAAAGGTGGCGGTAGACGGATAGAGTTGCCACGCCGTTAGCTCCACGATATAGTAGAAGCGCGTATGAGAATACCAAGCCATCACGTCGGGCCGGGTCATGCTGTTGAACATGGAGAGAACCATGATAACGGGTTGGTAGATCCTATAAGCCCCGTCAGTCTGGTTGCGATTAGCAATGAACTCTACCAATCATTACCCTTGCATTGAGGGTTGTCCTTCTGGCGTAAACCCGGACGCTCTCAGCTTCTTTTTGAGGAGACGCTGGAGGAGCTGGATATGGTCCGAGAAGGGTGAGTTTGACAGCGTCCAATTCTTGCGCAACATTGCGCTGGACTCTTGGGTTGCAGCCATGGCCGTCAAGTACGGTTCTATGCCGGTTTGGTACTCGAAGCTCCAGATTTTCGGGATCTGGGGATAGAGCGGGCTGGTGCCAGTAACGTTGACGAGCTCGGATGATAGGTACTCCTCATTTTGCCCTACGAGTTATCAGTGCCTTGCTTTTGTATTTTAGATGATTGTGCTACTTGCCTGTCATGGAGGGCAACGTCAGGGGCGGATCGAAACTGAACATTGATATATCCAATGGTTCCAACTCCGTCGGTGCGTAGAGTTCGGGTGGCGGTGAGGTGTGCTTGCTTCGCTCGTGGTCCTGGTTTGATAACCCAGTTGATGGCTTCCCTGAGTCATCTGCGAACCTATGATCTCCGTCCTCGATGGTAGCCGTATCATCAAGAGTCTTTGAAACAGAGTCGCTCAGCCCTTGGAGGGTAGCTAGCAGCCGGGACATCTTGGCCTGGACCTCTACCAGCTGCATCCGGAGTTGCCTGTTCTCCTGCTGCAGTGCCTCGATGCGCTCGCTGTCTGACTTCTGATGGGAATTGACGCGGCTGCTCAGCTCCCTGATGCGCTCTGCCTGCCTGCGACGGAACGCTTGCTGGGAGAGGCGATTGCGCAGTCGTCTGTGGCATCAACGTCAGCTGCTATTCGCTGGTGGGGAAGGGACAGAGTCTCCACGATCACACACTTTCGCTCCTGTTCGCTCATGTGAGTGCCAATGCCCTCTTCTGTTGCTTGGGAATCGCTGCCAGGCATCTTCTGGTTGGTTGACCTCGGCATTTTGTCTATTGCCAGGACGGAACGGAGAGTGAAATGGAGAGAAGTCAATATTGTCAGTCAAACTTCGTGCGAAAGCGCCCTAAACACTATCGCCGTGGACCCGTGCTCGGCCGCCGGCCCCACCATCGACTGTAGTGGTGTGCATACTCGTAACTTAGCTATGACGCTTGTCGAAATTGACAATTTGTTCACCTCAAGTCATAAAAAGATGTGATTTTCGTGTTCCTGACTTCAATCCGACAAAGGCAGGAATTGATGCCCGATCATTGGAGGAATGGGCGTGCTGAAAAGACGCAAACTCAGGCTTGAAATAGCTTGATGGCCGGCTACTCCTTGGAGCTGGCTACATCGTTACTAGCATCGCCCCGTTAAGGTGCCCCTTCCGGCAACGAGCATGCGTGAATGCGAAAGAGAAAACAAATATGGTAACGAGACCAAATGAGAGGACTCCCGAGCTTGATACCAGTGTACTGGAAGCAATGGCGCTTGCTACACGAATGGTATGCCGACTACTCCCAATGTGGTTGAAACTGAACGCCTCGAGAGACTCGCCTATGGACTGATATAGGAAAAATAATAAAAAAAGAAGAGATTCCACGGCAGCTATGATCATTGCCAGCCACATAGAGAATAAGGTAGCCGAATGGAAAGCATCTTGTCCCTCGGTAAGATAATCTTGCCCTGGGCTTTCGTTGCTGTGAGCTGCTATCAGCCTTTCGCTACGTACTAGATTGTGGAAGATTAGTCCTTTGTGGAATAGCAAGAGTACTAAGGGTGGAAGTTATTAACATGCTGAAGTACATTTTTCGATGGTGTTCTTCGACTAGGCTGCCCCTCCCACCTGTGAAATTATTTCACGATGAATCGCGGTCTATTGGGTATCGACCATCATGGGGCAACAGCATTGGCTGTCTATAGAATAAAAATGTCTCAAGAGCAATGTAAGTGGAAAGAGGATATGAAGCAGCAGATGCACGCCAAAGGTGAAGTGCCGTGGTGATGTTAGTAACGAGTCTTTATGTAGGAATCTTTCCCGAGTGACGAGCAAATCAGTGTGGAGCCATGGGCTGCAGTGGCGCCAAAGCTTGACTGCCATCTTGGTTCGGGTTATTGCTAGTTGTCTCTTATTATTCGCTTCCTGTTGGATGCCTATTGGGTTTACCATCGATTTGCATCTGTCCCTGAACAGGATGAAGTGGATTTCACAGAGTTTGTGTGCAACCCAAGATACATTCGCACATGATAATTTCACTCAGTCATCGAAAAGTCAGAATGCCGATGACCGTTGTCTGGACTCGGTTATGAGATGGCACTGAACATAGTTCCTGGAGATGATTGAGTCGGCAACAAAAATTGACTCTGTTATCCGTGTATCTGGCAATATCTATGGTATACGATGCTCGTTCATGGACGGAATTCGTGGCGGTTTATCTGTACTGCTTACATCCAATCCAAACCGACATGAAGCTGAAAAGGCTTCGCGGGGCGCTGTGCGGGCATGTCCGAGACACCGACACGATGATTGAATACGATGCGACACTGAGAGGCAGCCTGTCAGCCTACATGTACCAGGCATCATGTCCTCTTTGGGGCCAAAAGGAATGATACGCTCCTCTTGGGTGTGCCGCATTCTTCCTAACTGGGCGGCATGCACGTCATGCGCGGCGTTCGCGAAGCAACCTCCAGGGGTGGCAAAGATAAGCCACGCTGACGTGAACGCTAATTCGTTCGCACCTATACCAAAGAGAACAGCATCGCCCAATGGCTAAGTTCTCTGAGTGTGTGAGATTCACAAGACAGGAAATTGAAACAGATGCCTGAGCGCATGTGATTGATAGACACTACATGTTATTCAGAGGGGGGGGTATTGGCATGGTTTCTTCTCCCTGCAGTGATATTCGGGGCTGAAAGCCACGACCGCCACAAAAGCCGAAACACTTCGCAGCATGCCGAAAAATAATAATTATAAGTCTGCCGCCTTTCCACGTTGTCTTCATCCTCGGCGAACCTCCACACTCGTCGTGATCATAGGTCACGCCAGCCTCATAATGTCTACCTCCAGCACCCCCACCGGGCCTGTCACCGTCCTCCAGTCTGTGGAAAAACAACGGAACTGCATGACCACCAAGCTGCAGGTCACCGATTCCCATGCCCCAGGTCCTGGAAACACCACCACAGTCCAAGCTACGCTTCCAGAGTACCATGTCTCTCCGCCTTGGCAACTGCTTTGGGACGATTTGTGGCTCTTTGTCAGGCATTCCATACTCATCCCATTCATTGTTGACCCCTTGTGGTATCCTCGTCGCGATGGGACACAGTACCCTTCTCTGAGCCAGGCATGGCTGCCCAGGGGCGTTAATTGGAACCTCATCCAGAGGGCAGTCACGGCTTCTCAGAGTTGGTACCAAGCACTCGTCGATCCTTTTTTCCCTTCTGGGGAGATGGACGAGCTCTACCCATCAGTGGGGAATCTCATCTCTCTCACGGCTCATGGGATCCTCATCGTCGCGCAGGTCTCGTTCTTGGTTTCGATCCCTTTCGTTGCCAGTCTCCCGTTCAACGTCGTAATACCTTACATTCTGGGATTCATCGCTCTCAACTATTTTGTTTGCATGCCGCTCAACGCTGGAACGAGTAATGGAATGCTCACATCCCAGCACGACCGTTGGGAGGAGGCTAGGCACTGGGATTCCCTCAGAAATGACGACTATCGAGAAAAGTGGATTTTCCTCAATGGAATCTCTGTCGGGTTTGTGCCCTCCATTGTCTTTCTCTCAGAATGCCTGCCGTGCTAACCAATATACACGAAGTTCTCACTGGCTGCAAGGCAACCTCAACAGGCTGTCGAGGACCTTCCACCGCCCCATTGTTGGCGTTCATAACCCCACGTATGTACCGTTCTCATGTTGGGCTCGAAATCGATAATAACGAATACCTTTTGCAGGGTCGGCATTGTCTTCGACATCATCCAGTGCCTCTTGGAAAGGTGTTTCTACTTTGGCACTTCCGACACCAGAACCTGCTACGCCCTCATTGCTGCTGCTTTGAGTCCTACAGAGAAAACTGATAAGGTAGTCCTCATACTTCATTCCCAGGGCGGCCTCGAAGGCAGCATCATCCTCGATTGGCTTCTTTCCAACTACCCTCGCGACACCTTGAAAAAGATGGAGATATACACTTTCGGCAACGCAGCCAACCATTTCAATAACCCGAGGGTGAGTGGCGAGGAAGGCACTCTCGGCCACATCGAACACTACGGCAATTCTGGTGACTTCGTTGCCGCATGGGGTGTCAACCACTTCAAGTCTCTCGTCGCCAAGGCGTCTCTGAATCAAGATCTAGAGAGAAAGGCACGATCGTTCGACTTGGGATACATACTTGGCCGTGATGAGAGACAGAACAACTTCTCTGGACTCCTATTTAAGAATGAGGTCAAAGGTCATCTGCTCAACCAGCATTACCTGGATAGGATTCTGCCTCTGAATGTTTCCCTGACCGGCGTCGAGGAGGAGAGCAAGGGGAAGCCAATGCCGGGCACTTTTATGGACTCGCCCATGCAGTCTGATGAGGGAAGTCGCAAACTCGACCGCGAAGGTGCCAGAGTGTACCAGGAGAGCAGGCTTTGGCAGTACATCAACGGTAGATCGCCCCCGCTCAAGGTCAAGGCTTTGCCAGCAAACTTCCGGAGGAGGCCTAACGGCGAACGAACCCAATGACACTAAGGGTCCTGGATTATTCAAAAGTAATGAAGGAGGCGAAATGAGGATATTCCCTCTTCTTTGGCTATCTACTCCATTGCTTAACTAATGTCATCCTTTCTTCTGGTGGAACCTTCACTCCTGAACAAGTCTATCAAATAGTATTCGCTAAGTAAGAAAGTCTGGCCAAAGCCAGAGCTGTTTGCTGCTGGTAGATACCAAATCAGTGAAATTTGGCTTTGGCTTCTACTGTGCGCCAAATCATTATTAATAGTGCTTTGCAAATCGAGAAAAATGGAAAACGACGCTTACAAGGGAGACTATAATGGCTACTGCAGACACACTTGCAAAAGAACTTGAGTATCAGTATGTCTATCACGAGGGTCTGCAGTACACCAACGGATACTCGGCAGGGATTGTGATACAGCCACCTCCGATTAGGGGACATCCTTCAATACCAAGCATTGAGGCTGTCTTTCCTATTGCCCTAGACAGCGATGAGAATCCTGGCGTTCACGTACATGGAAACTTTGATATTATTCCTTGAGGTCTCAATATGTGCAAGCACACACATATCTTTCTACAAAAACTGGGAGATTACTACCGGGTATGGATCACGATGAGATTGCTTTATATGTCTAGAGACTTGCAAGCCCGCGACTATATTGAAATCTTACAAAGTAGACTTGTGCGCGACTGTCATCGCTTAACAACTTCAGACACAAAGTTCCCTGGACAAAAAAAGCCAGGCTTAACCTTAAACTGACTGCAGCTCAGATGAATTATCTTGGAGAGGAATGGATTACAGGAAGACTCCACCCTAGTGACAAAGCCAAACGCAGTCCCCCATACACTACAAGGTATCTGCGCAGTGTGTATTCATCTACTATCTAGTATTAATGTGCTCAGTCTGAACTTTGCCTTTTCCAAGCTATTTATTGAATCCTGTCCCAACTTTTGGATGCCGTTGGCCGACGACTTAGCATAGCCATAGTGAAAGAATGATGCAACCGATAAGAGATGACTTCACCGTCATCAGCAACCCCTGCGGCGCAGTGAGCCGACTCTCAACGGCAAATGAAATGCCCGTCTATATGGACAGGGTTTCATGCCACCCCCTCTCGTCCGTCTTCCCGTTCCAATCTTACCTCCGTCGGTAAACCAGAATGACATCAGCTTCATTCAGCCCGTCGTAAAGCCATACACCAACTTGGTCAAAATACAGCAGTCGAGATGAAACCTCAGCTGCTTTCTTGTGCCGTGCTTCTCCTCGGGAGCCGTGCATCTGCGGCTGATGCACAGCAAATACCACTCAGACAGAACGATCCATCGCGTAATAGCTACCCCCGTGCGGTCTCGCCAGAACTCGACACGTATATTGAGGGGATCATGGAAGATTGGCACGCACCCGGCCTGACTGTCGCTATCATTGATGGGGATAAGACCTGGGCGAAGGTATGGATGCATTTCCATTGCCGCCTAATTGAGTCCCTCGATTAGACCACCCCAGTAGCTGGGGACGCGGCAAACCCAACCTCTTCCACTGCTCCATTACGATCCACATATCCCAAGCATGCGTCAGATCGGCCGGTATAGCTGGTATACGATCGTATACCACAGAATTTAACGTCTGCCTGTTTCTAATTAGGGCTATGGCTACGCGGTTCTGAACTCGACCCCGATGACGCCCCACACTCTTTTCTACACCGGCAGTACTACCAAGTCGTTCACGACAGCCGGTCTCTCACTTCTCATTGACAACGCTACTGCCAATTCCTCCGTCTACTCCGGTCTCACATGGAAAACTCCCGTCTCCAGCATCTTCCGTGACGATTTCGTCCTCAGCGACGATTGGGCAACGGCGCACATCACTGTCGAGGATGCCCTTAGCCACCGGACGGGCTACCCGCGTCATGACCTGGCGTCGGCGAAGACTACTTGAGAGACAATCCGTCTGCTGAGACACTTGCCGCTGGCTGCGGAACCTCGCACAAAATTTTTGTACAGCAACAAGATGTTTGCTGCCATGGGGTACCTCACCAGTGTTCTGACCGAATCGTGGCTCGGTGACTTCTTCCAAGAATACCTCTGGAAGCCGATGAGAATGAACGAGACCTATTTCTCACTGTCGGATGCCGAGAGAAGCGGATTAGTCCTGGCAAGGGAGTATTATTATGACTCCCTTCATAAGAAACACTTTGAGGTCCCTCACGATCCATCCTCTGCAGAAGAAGGCGCAGGGGGCATAATCTCGACGGTGCTTGACTACGCAAAGTATCTCCGCGTCATGATAAACGAGTCGGCCCCATTATCAAAGGTGGGCCTTCGAGAAATCAAGACACCCCGGAACCTTGTACCATCGTCAAAGGTACCCTATGTAGGGCCTGTGACATACGCACTTGGTTGGGGTGGCGCTGTGTTAGAAGGCGAGCAGATGTATTCACACAACGGCGCAGTCACCATGTTCATATCTACCATGATGATGATACCGTCCAAGCAAATCGGTGTGGCAGTTTTCACAAATACCGACGCTAGTGCCCCTGAGATTATCGCGCACCACATCATGTGGGAGCATTTGGGTATGCCCAAGGACAAAAGATACGACATCAACAAGCGGTAGGTTAACTGAGAACAGTATTCAAACATTGAAACAAGCTGACTGATTTAAAGGCTCCTCTCTGAGTACAAAGAACAGCTTGAGGATTTCCAGAAATGTGCCGAACTCCTGTGCCCGTCCCTCCCGGACCCGCCATATCTACCTACACTGCCTATCTCGGAACATGTCGGCGAATTCTTTGATCCTGGGTACGGCACTCTCAAAGTCGACTTAAATTGCTCTAAATTGGTTGCAAAATGCAAGCTTCGAATTCTGGGTGTTGGCGGAGATGCGTTTGCCTACCTAGAGTCCGCAGTTTATCTAGAGCCAATGTCCGGCAACTCTTGGCTTGGTCGTGAATTTTTCGATGCTGGGTCAACCGAAAACGTCCTTGTGCCCATAATTTGCACGCCTGTCGAGTTCAAAGTAGACGTACAGGGAAAAGTGTCGCATCTGGGAATTGGGGTTAGAATGGAAGGGCCCGGTCAACCTCTTACATGGTTCAAGCGCATCTGAGAACAGCCTGTGTTCAGTTTTTCATAGTCTTGCAAAAGTGTTGAGTTTCCCTATTACGGAGGTGGAATTAGTAAAACAGGTTACGGAAGGCAATGCAACTCATATGCGGAAGGCCTTTGGTTGCAATTGCACACGAAACCACATACAGCCGCTTCAAACAGAATCACCGCCATAGGTTTCCAGAACAGAACTCCATAACACCTTACAAATCACCGTCGTTTCTTGGCTGGTCTCTCGTCCACTTTGAACCGCAACCTCCTCTTTGGGAGCCGCTCCATTTCTACCCGTTCCTCACTCTGGGAGTTCGACGACCGATGTTCCGGCTTTCCTTTGACGTTGTCCGCTGGCTGGCTTTTAGGTCGGGTTGTGTCTCCGTCACCCCTTGGATATTTTGATATGGCGTCCGCGGGCATGAGTTTGCTTCTCTGTGCCTTCTTGTCGTCATTTCGACGCCTGAACTCTGAGCCCAGTCTTCCAAGCTGCTTCGATGTTGGAATCACTACAGTTGAAGACTTTCGAGTCGATGTGTTTGTTCCAACCTTCTGGTTAGAGCATCTTCCTGTGTCCTCATTTGTCTTGTATTCATGCTTAGTCCGATGTTTCAGATTGCTCATAATGGTTTCAAGATAACTTCTTGATGGGGAGGGTTTGAAGATATCTTGCTTTTCGAAATCTTCTTCTTGCAGGCCCCTCCGAGTCCGGCAAACAGTGTCGGGATAAGGAGCGACCTCGTTGTCGCGTGGTGGCTTTTTCTTCTTTGGCGGCTGGCCAAACCAAATGGGCATTTTATAATGAACTGGCAGGAGCCAAGTCAGCAGTCGTTCGAATACTCTGTGGCTAAGGTACTACTCACGAGGTGCCTGTCTTTTTGAATTCCATTTGACAACGCGCCCTCCGCCACCGCCAAGTCGCCTTTTCTTCACTAAAACG
This sequence comes from Colletotrichum graminicola M1.001, assembly GCF_000149035.1. Taxonomy (NCBI): domain Eukaryota; kingdom Fungi; phylum Ascomycota; class Sordariomycetes; order Glomerellales; family Glomerellaceae; genus Colletotrichum; species Colletotrichum graminicola. The sequence goes on from NW_007361049.1 coordinate 269,381, forward strand.
GCGCAGATAAGGCCGTAGCAATTCTGGATCAAATAGGACTTGAGATCTGTGTTCGTCACGATACCTCCCAGATATGGTCTGAATCTGGCGTAGTTGGGATTGAGTGAACCAAATTGCATCGCAGCTGGATGTAGTGTGCTTAATAGAGTGATCAACACCAAAGCATTGAGGCAGAGAACATACCGGTTAGGTCGTAGACCATCTCGTCCGCGGCAACAAAAGAATCATTCTGCAAGTTCTTGATCTCATCCACCTGACCGTCATATGTTCGAAGCTCCTTCAACTCAATTTCTGGCAAACCTCGTCCAATTCTCTCAATGGTTGCTACAATGTAGCCTCTCAAGCGAGCAAACCGAAGCAGTGGTGTTTCGTCTCCCTCTTCGAGCTTCAGATCTTGTGTGGCGTCTGTGCCCAAGTATGGAGAGAGTTGATGCACGAGGTCGACGTACTTGCTGTGCTCATCCGAGTCTTTGAGCGCTAGAAAGATTCCCGTTTTAGCAAGTAGAACTTGTACCAAATATCTTCTTGCAACTGATCTGCACCTTACCTTGAACCGAGTAGACACTCCTGTCCAATCTGATCTCATGGGGGAGAATGAGACCTTTGTTCGCTAAACCCTCGAACTCGTCCTCTTGATATTCCTGTCGTTGCTCAATCAGGTTCCCGATGTAGAGTTCTTGTAACTTCGAAATGATGAGTTCACGATTCTCTCTGTGGTATTGATCGAACAATTCAGTGCAATCTCGTCCAGCATTCTCAATCAAGGCCTGGAGTCCTCCCGGGTGCAAATCGGCATAGTCTCAAACAAGTCAGCTATGGGATTCAGAATGCTTTGCGCACCATGGCAGACTTACTCGTGATGTCGTACACCCTCTTTTCAATCGAGATATACATGCCCGTCTCCCTGAATTCGTGTTTGCGAAGCGATCGCGGGGTGAAATTACGAAGAGAATGCCGGTCTCTTATTGTTGCAGGCTTGTTCGCCACAGTGCCGACCCTCCAGCTCGAAAGAGACTTTCTGATTTCGAACAGGTTGTACCCTTCTTCTCGGAGCTTACGGGATGGATCGCCGCCGGGAGCGCTTTGCAACAGTTCTGTCAGTCTTGGTTCTGACAGACATGTTAAGTCTACAGAGATTAGCATGGCTCTCTCTCTCTCGAATACTTTACTGATACGCGGGGTGCTCTTACGGGTGACATCAAAGACACTGCGCTGCATCTTGATCCAAAACGGCCTTCCATCTTTCCCATCGCCCAAAGCAATGTCCTCGGGTCGCAGGACTCGCACCACTCTTGCTATCGCCAGGGCAGGATGGCTTGCGTCATAAAGTCTTTGCGTGGCGTGGCGCGTCAGCTGCCTCCCATAGAATGTCCGCTTGGTCAAGACAGCCAGCCCACTTGTTGTCACTCCAAGGGACCGACAAACGGTGGAACATCTGTATACGTTCAATTCAAATCCGTTTTCGACGAGGACGAGGGGCTCTTTCAGCCGTTCAGAGTGGTCGTATAACTCGGCAATGGTGCAATAGGGAACATGATGTCGTCGACGAGGGCGTTCCACAGACTTGAACGGCGCGCCTGCCAGGCCTGCCATCGCGAAGAATGGAAGGCTGTTGGTCTGCATGGAGATGGCAGGGTCTTCTCCACGAAGCACCTCACCGGCAGCATCTTCGTACTCCATCGCTGACGGCTGTTTCCAGTTCTTCCCTACCGCCCAGAATTCCAAGATCCCCAATGCGCTCCCGTCTTCTGTCGTCCCAGGATAGGGCGGCATGTCGAAGTCGAAGTCCAGCCACGACATGTAGTCGTTCTCCCGGCTGGCCTCGATCTGGGCTTCCATGCTGACGCACGCGGCTTCGAATGCCTCCTTCAACCCGGCGAGCCGGATGCAGACAAGCTCAAAGGTATCGAACGCGGACCTTGCCAGACCGACGGCTTCCAGTCGGATTCTTCGCACTGACGAAGGCGCTTCATCTTGCGTATGCCTAGCTCCCAGGTGGATCTCGGGATACTTCCATCGATTCGCTTCTGCTTTTTGTATGGTGTCAAGGGCATCTTTCTCTTGAGCGGCACTGATGGGAAGACTCTTATTCAAGGACCAACGGGTTGTCACAAGGCCTCTCGGAATTTTAGTAGGCGTTATCTTTGCCATTCTTCCGGGTAGGGATGCATATAACAGGTACCCCAACGCACGCCAGAACCACACTGTGATGCCAACCCTGAGCGGCATATCTTGATAGTAGGCAGGAACAAATGACCCCAGAGATCCATCTGGGTTCATCCCCACTTGAAAGGGAGATATCCAGCGCTCGAGGATTTCTTGTGCATCAGCTTCGTGTCGATCGTTCTTCCGAATAAGCGCAACGTCCTTTAGCCAGCAGAGCTCCTCGCGGTACCTTCGCGCGTTCCATGGAGTGAGCTGCCACATAGCGAACGTGTCGGAGAACCACGGGCGGATCTCGAGGTACTTCTGCCTCCTTGCATGCAGCTTCCTGGCTAGAAACTTGATTGACTTTTCGCAAAACAGAGGGGGTGCGAAGTCGGACACCCATCGAGCCGTGGTGTCTCTCGGATAGAGGTAAGGCCTCGGGTATCCATCGTTGCCCAGAACAGTCGTTGCTGAAAGCATTTTGGGTATTCTGAGGCAGACGGGCCCGAATTTGGCCACCAACCGGTCCCAGAAATCTTGGGACGAAAGACACTGCTGCCACAATGCTGGTACAGGCCATTTCGTCAGCAGCGCTAGGGTGTCCCTGGGTTCGTCGAATGTCGATCCGTAATTTTCCCAGTAAAGAGGCCATTCCGTAAACCCCAAGACCAGAGTTGCGCCAGTTGTTGTATGAAAGTACTCAGCGGTCTCCTCTGTGGTGACTAACGACATTTTGCCGCCGAACGTTGCTTTCTCCCACGATTGGCCGAGTTCCGCCTGGTGTTCGTAGGGACCAAACTGTGCTATGGTTGGCTGTTTGAAACTTTATGCATGGCCTAGAATTTGGGACTCACAAGTTCGAGGTTTCTGTGCGGCTGTCCCAGGTGATACACCACAGCTCCATTGGTTCTGTGGCACAGAAAGATTGCATGCTAAAAGCCAGGTGCCATACATGGTGAGCAATTATGCATCAGACATTTTACGGGACAAATGGGCGAAAACGTTTAAATCCTGATGCTATGGCAAGGAGGGAGGCTCACCATGAGTTCATGCACAAGCTTGACCGAGACAAAGTCAGTATAAAGCTCCAAGAGTTATTTGCAGAAACCGGATCTTACCGTATCAGCCAGGTTGACCATCGCCGTCTTTCTAGAGTTCTCGGTTGTCTTCGGACTCATGATCGTTTTGATTTCAAGAATGTCGATGAAGATGGCGATTGGCCCGGTCAGGGATCCGTTCACGGAAAACGTCAGCCCATGAGTGGTCCCGGTCGGTTCGTACAACGCCTGAGTGGACTTGTCGTTGAACGACCATTGCAGCCTTTGGTCAAAAAGACGCGACAGCACCTCGATTGTGTCCTCTGTAGTGAGGAGCCAAGGTGGAGGGGATTGCATCCGCCAGACATTGCCCCACTGGCCGGAGCCGAGGGGTACTTCTTTCAAGGCGGATGTGAGGTTTCTCGCGTTAACGAGCGCTTGAAACCTGGAAACACATGTAAGCTGACGCATTCATGGGGATATATCTACGTGCGATGGATCTTGAAAGTGCCAAAGCACTGATAGAAACGTACCAGGGTGTTAGAAGACAACTTCTGAGCATGTTTTCCGCAAGTTGGATGGCTTGCCGGAGCACCCCCCAAACTTCTGGGTCCTGGGCGCTCCAAAGGTGCTCAGTAGTCCATTCGTTCGACCAGTTGGGGGGCACGGTGAAATCAATCACCCAACGGTCTCTCGCCCAGAACGGGAACCATGTCCACTCCTCTACCTTGATCGTGTTCCCGGCTAGCTGCGACGCTTCATCTTCGGCAGTGTAGACTTCAGGCTTGGCGAGGACCGCAGCTTCCCAAGTCCGCAGGCCGTATTGCTTGTTGATCTGCTGTACCTCCGAGATATAGAGATCATCGAGTTGAGGTGGAGCTGGTTGAGGGACTCGGCCGAGAGACGGGTCTTCGAGGTCAAGCGTCACGGGATCGATGTCAGGGTATACCGGATCGATCCATGACAGGCCGTCTGTTCTTCGGGGTCGTGGCTTGCCTACGCAGTAGTATCTTGCCCAACCCTCGGTGGGGATGGGCATCTTGACTAATAGGGTCAGCGGCTGGTCGATGTATAGCCAGAAAGTGTGCTAGCAAAATATGGAAATGATGACAACAAGAATGTTGGGATGGTGGTAATAATACAGGAACAGCGACAGTCCCGAATAGTTTTGTGGCAATCGCTGCCAGCACGAGAAAAGAATGAAGGTAGCTAGTCGGGCATCCTTGGTCTATTGACATGGTGTCTCAAAGAGTAGTCAATCATGCCTAGGCTAATTACACAAAAGTCTTTTAATATGATGTGTAATCGATTGGATCGACATCCGTGACACTGGAAACCGGCCAAGATGTCATTCCTAGGAGAACAATAGCTCAATTGAAAATCAGACGAAAGAACATAAGGGCGTCCATAGTCTTGGGTTCCTAGAATAGCCTTGGAAAAGGTTGAAAGGCCCCTTGATGTGACAATCGTATCATTGACTTTCAAGCTTGTTTAATGTTCCAACCTGCATAAAACCTCCGCATCCGTCACAACAATAACATGGAACAACTCCCTTGGACTTGATGAAAAGCCTTCTGGCGGCACGTTGGGCTTTGTCAGGGCACAACAAGCAGTTCCCCTGCGTCTGCGCTATTATTAGCCAACACCTCTTTGTTGGGGCAGTCGTTTTGGAGTAACCCAAGAACCAGATCAACATTCTCGGTTCGCTGGATCGTTCTCTGTCTGTGAGGCCGGACGGATCAGGACAGGGCACCGGATCCGATGCTAACATAGGTGGGGCCGACTTCACGTCGTCGCCCGGCTTAAAAGTCAGCCCGAGAATACTCTGTAGTTTGAGTTGCAGCAAGTATGGGCACAGTTTTCTTGAAGGAAGATCCATCGAGAACGGCAGAGAGCGCGTCGTTGGAAAGAGTCCAGAGAAGTGTCCACGCCGGCCCAGCCACTGATAAGGCGAAAGAAGCAGATTTCCTCCAACGCACCAACTCTGCGTAGTTCGCTGGATCTCTTAACTCCCCCACCCTATATCCGAACCACCCCCACATCCGAACCACCATCATCACCACCATCGCCACCACTATCACCACTTATTTCACTATCTCTGCCGCCCACCTATATGTAACTTTCGGCCTCGCTAGGCAATTCGGATGCCCTAGATTCATCCAGACTATCTATATTGCCGGGATCCGGACTTCAGGCCCAGATTATATCCTCTATAGTAGCAAAGGTGCTGTTAGGCAATAGGCAGACCTTTTTCCTCTTACGTAACCGTATATCATCTAACTAGGCCTGTAATAAGTTAACCTGCCTTTCTAGAAGGGCTGCTCTAGATACCTGCTTATTATAGCCCTTTTATATCTTTCTAGATAGGTAACAAATAGTATAGGTATCTAGCCTATCCTTAGCTAGCTAGGTTAACTAGCGTAGTTAATACTATAGATTAGCAGATCAACAAGGGGTTAACTATAAGATAATAGATTTAGCTTTATCCTACTACTAGCTGCTAGGCTAACTTAACTACTAGCTAGCCTAGATAATCTAATAGGCCCTAGTTACTATTAAGTTAGATAAGGGGCGTCTTATATATATAGGCTATAATCTAAATAACCTCTAGCTACTACTAATATTAATAAATATAATAGATACCTTATAGGCCTTAAAATAACACTTTAAGAATACCTTTTTGCTAGTAATAGTTAAATCTATAACCTAGTTATCTAGATATCTAACCTTCTTATAATAGGCCTGCTTTAATAAGCTAAAGATAACTATATCTAGAGGCTAAAGGACAGCAGAGGCGTATAGCAGCAGAAATAGTAAATATATATTATACTACTAGTATTACTACATAAAATTAATAGTTATATAGCTATAATACTTATTAAGAACTAGTAGTCTAGCCTCCTCTAGCTAGGCAGGCTTAGTATATAAAATAAAGACCTTCTCTAGCTATTTAAGGGCAGTATTATTAGTTATCTAGCTATTATTAGTTACTATAAATCGCTATAGCTTATATATATTAAGGTTAGATAGGAACTACTAGGCCTAAAGTAATTTACCTTTATATATAACTAAGGGGGGTAAGGAGCTACTAGCAGCAGACACACACTTAATAATAGATACTTATGCCTAGGATCCTAGCTGCTTTTTCTAGATATATTATAATACCTTAGAGCCTAGTACTAGCCTATTACCCCCTTTACCCTCTATAATACTAGTCTTATCTATATTCTATCTATTAGATAGATAAATCCTTTAGATAGTAAGGATACTGCTAAGGTAATAAAAAAAATCCTAGATAACCTTAGGGGAATAGGCTGCCTATTGCTAGGTATTAATTACTTTAGATTAGAGGGTTCTAATAGATAGATTTTGCTACATAAATTAGGCTATTTATTTCCTCCCTATAAGAGGATACCTATTGCCTATTATACGCTCTACTAGGCCTTTTACTTATTAATAGTTAACGTATCTACTAAGGGACTATTAAAGGGTAATATAGGCAGCTAGATTATCCTCTTAGGCCTAGGATAAGTACTGCCTATCTTTAAAGGCAGTATTCCTGCTTTACCTGCTAAAGTATTAATACTAAAGTGTTATATATAGTATACCCTATCTGTAAGCAACAGCCTAGAGGCTATACTGCCTAGACTGCATATCTAGGAGGGCCTATTGGAGCTTATCTTCGGAATATTGCTTTATAATGGTTTAAAGAAGGTATCCTGAAAAAATGGCGTTATTTGGCGATAAATGGCAATTGTTGTGATAGTTTGAAAAAGGTAGTGGTGTTAATGAAGGAGGGGAAATGCGGGAATTTCGGGTGGTTCGGATGCGGGGGTGGTTTGGATATAGGGTGGGGGAGTTAGATCCTTGATCAATTTACTATTCGCGTAGTTATGCAAAAATTATATTGAAATCTATCGGAATAGCCAATATTGCGAAAAGAAAGCCGAGTTGATATAATCAACCTTCAAACACTCCACACAAAAACCAGACCCCGGGGATTCGTAACTCAGCAAAAGCTGTTCATCCATCCCCAACAAATTCTGTATCCTCACCAGCCCATGGTCTTCCTTTCATGACCGCTCGCACCTCTCCCAAGTTCCGCCGGAAACCCCATTCGCTCCAGGACCGTCCTCGCTGCTATACGACTTATGTCCATCGGGTCGTCAATCGGGCCATCCGACGATTCGTCCATCGGTTCGCCCATTCGCTCGTTGTTCGGAGTGCTCGGAAGCCCTGAGTCGATGGGCTTCGGGTACGAGTACTCAGTACCGGTATTATTGTTCTTCTTCTTTTTCCTGAGCGGGCGCAGCGGCCGCACCGTGAATGACGCCGGCGCTGGCGTCGGCATCGCCGCGGCCGCCGAGCCACCAGCCTGTGGGACGGCCTTTGGCGTAGTGGCTGGCGTCAGTCTGTGCGACGTCTTCCACGCGACGGCCTTCTCTTCAGAGTTGCGGCCACGCTTGGGAGTGTGGAGCAGGCCGATGATACGATGCGAGCAGTTGTTCGTGAGTAAATCGATCAGGTCCCTGTCATCTACCACCGTGTAGTCAAGACGCGACCCAGCCCTCGACTTCAACTTTTCCAGAATCGGAGTCGGACTGCTGTATCTCACCAACGCTGAATCGCAATGAATGACTCAGCTGGCGAGCACCGAAGGCGGTAGGAGGGAAGAGGGGGAAGGGGCGCTCACAAGTGACGTTGTAGACGATGCAGTCGCTAGACACCCACGACTCGTTGAATCCGTCTGGTCTTTCTTTGCCGTCCATCTTCTCCAGAACCTTGGGGCTCATGTAAGGGAGTTCGGTCGTCGGGCGGACCATCTTGGCGACGATGAGTCCGGGAGTTTCCCAGAGCTGGAGGTACGCCTCGGAGGGGTTCGGCTTCTCCATGTCGGCGGTGCCGTCCGTACCCCAGTAGCCGTTGAGCACGTCAACACGGTCGTTGTTCGCATTGATTTCTGGCGTTGGGCCCAGCTGGTTAGCTGAGAGGCACTCTACTGTCTCATCTCGCTCACGACATTTGGCCAGTCGGCATGGATCCCACTTTTGGGAAACCGCGAGGGTTTTTCAGGCTCTGAACTACTCACTGTCTTTGCTGTAGATGTAGCCCCGGATACAGATCTCGGTGGGCGACAGCGTCAAGACCGTTGAGGACCGCTCCTCTATGACCCTCCCAATTTCCAGGACCCCGAGATGCTGGTGAGCATTGAAGCCAAACTCCGTCGTGGGGCTGCCGTGGAACCTGTCCCAGACGCTCGTCGCGTCCGTCCCGGCAACCTGGGCGATGATGGACGACCCGCCGGGGTGAAGGTCGATAAAGTCTTTCCGTCACATGTGAGCGTTCATCCGCTCAACATCCGTCGTCAATAGAGAGGTGAACGAAACGGACTAGTACTCACTCGTGAAGTCGTAAACCTTGCCCCGGATGATGATATAGATCCCGGTCTCGCGGGTCGTGTGCCACTTGACTTCGCTCGCCGTGAACACGTGATGCTTCAGGTGGAGTATTTCGGGTTCTGTTTTCTGGGCCCAGCCGATTCTGTATGGGCGGAGGGCCGCTTGGATGACATCCGGGTGATATCCCCGATTGACGGCCTCGGCGACGGGGTCTTCGTGGGAAGCCTCGGTGAAGATGACCTCCAGGTCCTGCAGCTCCGGAGGGAGTTCGACATCTGCCACCACAGCTTTCATCAGCGATTTCTTCACACTAGGGTTTCCTTCCTTATTCTTCGATCGTCTAAGAGGGGCTTGTGTCTTGCCGAAAACCTACTTGTCACGTCATACGCGTCCTCTCCGGCCATAACCCATCGCGGCCTCCCCTCCTTTCCGTCGTTGATCCTGACGTCCTCTATCCTGCGCGCTGTCGCGACGTAGCCGAGTGGCCGTTCCGTAGAGAACCGGTCGGTCCATGCTTGGCTGAGGTTGTCCGTGCGGGCCACCCGACACAAGGACGTTGTAACAGGCATCGTAACGTAGGCTCTCGTGGCCTTGGTCCACGACCCGCCTGCCAGGAGGTCGGACACGTCGTAAATCGCCATTTCCCGCCCGGTCCACGCGCAACACCACTTGTTTATGCCATTGAGTCTCTGGTGATCGCCGACCTCGCCGGGGTTATAGTACGGAATCCACGGCGCCGCCACCGGCCCTGAGGGCGCGGCGAGCGTGGTGGGGATCGCCGGCCGGGCAATGGCCCCCGCCGGTATGTCGGTGTCAACGCCTTCGCTCTTCTGCTCCATCTGCTCCCCCGGGCGGACGGAGGCCGACACCTGATGGTCCGCTTGGCCGAAATAGCGGCGCAGGAATTTCCACGTTCCGGGGCTCCAGTCGAGCCGCGCGTCGTCGAGGGGTCTCTGGTCCATCTGCCGCCTCAGCAGCTGCCATTCGCGCTCGAAATCCCTGGCGACCGGGGTCGAAACGAACCCCAGCAGTTGCCAGCGGCGGAAGGCCAGTTGCGCGTTGCTCATGCACAGCTCTCTGTCATGGCTAGGCGCGGCGTCGTCATACAGTGTCTTGATCCTCTTCGCGTCCGCCGCCCTCTTCCCCCATTTCGTCACTTGGTCCAAGAGGGCGAGATCGCCGGCGAAAGTGGGCCTCAGGGCCGGGCGCAACCTGTCCGGGTACTCGACGACGCCGTTGTCCCTATATGTGATGGTCCCCGTCCGGACGGGTAGCGCCGCCTGGGCGAGGAACCCCATGGCGTGGTAGAACATCTTGGACGTCCTCGCCTTCTCGGGCCGGGCTCCCTCCAGGTCGGATAGCCGGCTGTGCGGCTTTAATAGCTCTTTGATGCAAAGGTTCGCCTTGGCTTCGTTCTGGAAGGAGTAGCCGCAGAGCATGTGCGACAGCAAACCCAGCGTATACCGCAATGTGGTCTCGGCGTACAACGTCCTGGACCAAAAGGCGTACTCTTGGGCGTACCACGGCCGCAGCCACTTTACGTGGAGGCGCCTGATGCGCAGTTTTTGCGCCACGGCCTTCATGCTCCGGTTGAGCTCGTCGTACCTCGAGTAACTGTACGGCCGACCCATTATCTTGGCGGGCCGCATCTGCCTCTCCCCGTTGCTCGTCTCGTACCGGCCCTCGCAGACCCATGTCCACCGGAGGCTGGGATAGCCGTACTTTCTAACATGCACGTCCCAGAAGTCGGACGTCGTCATCGCGCAGGGGAAGATGGCGGGGATGCCCAGCGCCATATCGAGGAAGGGGTTTTCAGGGGCCCAGCCGTCGTACCTACAGTGTGCGCTGCTCGCGCATGTTTCGGGGGTCATCCCGCACATACCGATGTATTGGATACGGTCGTTCGAAATCGACCAGGAGTCTTTGGGGGTAGTACCAAACACAGCCGACTCGAAAGAGTAGCCCGCCTCTGCCCACCTTTCCTCTTTGAAGAACTAAATCAAAGCCATCAGCCAGAAAAAGGGGCGAGGGTCCAGGAAAGAGGGGAACGCGGCAAGCCAACTTACAAGCTCATTTGTCATACAGGGCATGTTTTTGTGTGACCTAGGCATTTTTTCGTGAAAATAGCCAGAGAGCGAATGCTGTTGTACTTTAGCCAAGAGTTCCTTTCCGCCAAATAGCCACATGTGGGGGGGGTAGAATAACATACCGACAGCTCGTGGAGCATCTGCGAAACCAGCGGATGGCACGGTCAACAATCATCTCGACGAAACGGGTTAGGGGTGGAAGAAGTGATGTTATAGACTCACAACATGGGCCATCCCAACCGCACATTGCCTTCCCTCTGGGTCTCCGCGCGTTTTCTCCCGGAATACCGGCTCCATCAACGTCAGCGTCAGCGTCATGAAGCGAGACCAGCGCCCGTCCTTGCCCCAGTAGGCACCTGTCTTACCGGCCACGCCAGCATACTCATCCGGCATGTGGAATCCCCAGAAGATGGACTCGGCGAAATCGTCGAGAGCCTTGCAGGCCTGCTTCCTGCCGGGACGGGCGTGGGGCGGGACGGGGACGGCGCGGTGGACGACGGTGTTGTCCCAGGATGTGATGCGGTTCCCGGAGGAGACGGGGCCGCGGGTATCGCGGGCTTGTGGATCGAGGAAAGTCGCTAGCCTAGGTAGCCACGTCATTTTTTCCGATTCTTGGACCTTGTTTCAAGTAGGTAGGTATGAGAAAATGAAGGGAAACTCACCACTGCTGGTTTACAGCCTCGCTAAGGATCCGGTTCGCGATCTCTATGACCCTGCTCAACTTCGCCCAGTCCTTGTCGTTGCTGATATCGACCGACAGCTGCAAAGGATCCTGATTCAAATAGCTCGCCCACCTTTCCCTCCGGAAGAGTTTGAACCATTTGGTCTCGTCTACTTCCACGAAGTCCCGTTCCATCCACGGACGTGGCTTGGCGGTTGGCATCTTGTGGATGGGAAACAAGGAGGTCCCGCCTTGTTCGTCGTCGATGCTATAATCATCTTTGTCGTCGCTGCTCGTGTCCTCCTCGTTCTCGCTAGAATCCTCGCTCCCGTACCCCGAAAGCCCTTTAGGCAGGCGCGGCGTGTACGGCTCGACCTCTTGCAGAATCTGGGACTCGTGGGCGCGGAGCCCGCCGAGACGCAGCAGCTGGATGCTCTCTGCCCAAAAAAGCGAATCGAGCTGAACGGTGTCGGGTTTTGGGAGGGAAGGATCAGAAAGGCGGTCGGGGTCCACCTCTGGGGGCTGAGTTTGTAGCCACCACGGCTCTGGTGCCATCGCTTCCTTGCCAGTGTTAAAAAAAAAAAGAAGGGGGGGAAGGGGGCGATGAGCCTTCGCGGGGAACTTTGGTATCGCGTCCCAGCTGTGAGTGATATGTTGTTGTTGTTGTTGTTGTATTTAACTCCTGGTACCGTGAGTGATGTGATACGGTACGGCGGATACGCCTCCAGTGACACGACATTAACAGAAACGAAAATCAAATGTCGTCCGAGACTCAGTTAGCGTGTCCGATCCGGGGCTTGACGGCATAGATGAGGAAGACTACAGGCCATTATTGTGTGTGACAAAATCAGTCCACCGACCGCATCTAGTGCTTTGTATTCCTGACTTGGCAGGAGGATCAACACTTGTCGAGAACAATGGACGGATCAAGGGGGGCCAAACTGCCGTTGAATGCAGGCCATCCTCTGAAGCCATTGTCAAGGGAGACTTCGTGTGTCACCATGGGCGCCTTCCCTCAGTCCTGACGGTAGGTTGGCATTGAGCAGTTGTCGAGACGTCAATGAGAGGAACACAGCGAATAGGAGGACAAGGAAGGTCATATGCAGCTGATGAGGCAGTGGTACGTAGGAGAGAATATAGTTAGTCAGCGAGGCGCAACAGGACTGCTTTTCATACAATTGTGATTCAAACAAACTAACTACATTTCGTACTACGCCAAGGGTACTACAATTCAAGGGCATTCAGCATCGTGACATTATAGACAAACGGCATCAATGATCGTATCGTGATGGAAAACCCAAGTTGAAGTGTCTATGGCTTGTATTGCCGTCTATTTACTCTTTCTACTCTTATTCTTACCCCCTCATTCCCTGTCGCCAGGAACCTATCTCCTCGCCCGCAGGATCCTCCAATCCCACAGCGAGTGGTCATTCCTCATCCGGCGGTTTCATTTCAAAGGGGAATCTCATGGGTGATCGTCAAAGAAATCATAAACAGGCCCGTACCATGCAACCCGCGTTACCGAAAAACAGACTTTTGTAAGGCTTGTGACAAATGGAAGGAAAGCGATCTCGTAGCGACTTGTTTAGATGTCGTCCTCGTCGGAGAAAACCTCCTCGCCACGCTTGCGGCGGGCCATGCGCTCTAAAAATGAAAGTCAGCAAATCTGTGACACCAAAATCGTCAGGTGATGGATGGAAATATCAACTTACCCTTCTTCTTCTTGCGGAGCTCGGAAGACGTCAGCTTGGCCTTCTTCTTGGTGCTGACAATCTTGTTGCCCATGGCGTCGAACTTCTCCTCCTCCTCAGCATCGTCACCCTTAAGGCGAGGACCAGAACCCTGGCCCTGTACCCAGTTGTGACCTGAAGGGGTCATCTTGCCGTCCATGACAGCCCAGACCTCCTCAGTGATGTTCTTGGTGAACTCAGCAGAGTGAGTAATGATGATGACACCACCCTCGAACTTCTTCAGGGCCTTGGACAAGGCACCGAGAGAGTCACGGTCGAGGTAGTTGGTGGGCTCGTCGAGGACAATCAAGTGAGGGCGCTGCCAAGAGCAGGCGGCAAGGACAACCTTGACACGCTGACCACCAGACAGACCGCGCATGCGGGAGTGGGAAACCAGCTCAGCGTCAAGGCCGAAGTTGGCGCAGTGGCTCTCGATCTCCTTGCGAACCAGAGGGCGGAACTGACCAGAGGCAAGAGCCTCCTTCATGTCGACATCAGCAACCATCTTCTGGTGAGAAGCCAGAAGCTCGTTACGGGGCAGCCAGACGTTGTCAGCGGACATCATGGGAGTCCAGCGCTCGTTCTTCTGACCAACGTTGTCGCCAATGGCGAAAGAGCACTCGTACTCGTAAGAGTTCTTGAACTTTCTGCGGGCGTTGATGCCAATGATGCGGCGCTGGGTACCCTCGATCTTGAAGATCTTGTTCATGGCCTCCTCATCGGCATCGGTGATAATCTTGTTGGCACGGTCCATCGTCTCACGATCCTCACCAGTCTGGAAACGCCACTGGATGTACTCAGAGGGGGTCTTGTCCAGGTGGTTATCGATGTGGGCGAAAGCGTGCTGCTTGATGTAGGCGATACGGATGTTCTCGTGCTGGTAGATCTCACCCTGGGTGGGGACGAGCTCACCGGTGAGGACATTGATGAGGGTAGACTTGCCGGCACCGTTGGGACCGATGACAGCAATACGGGAGCCGAGAGAGCACTGGAACGAGATGTCCTGGATCTGAGGCTTGCTCGTACCGGGGTACTGGAAGGACATCTTGCTGGCACGCAGAATGGCCTTGGCCTTGGTCTTGACACCCTCAAGGAAACCGGGCTCGGGGAAGGTAAACTCCATCTCGGAGTCGCTAAGCTCGTAGTAGGACTTGGCAGCAGGGTTCTTCTTGACGAACTCCTTGAGGTTACCACGGTAGCGCTTGAGCTTGAAGCGCTCGTAGTGGACAATGTGCTGGCAGACGTTGTCGAGGAAGGCAGAGTCGTGGGAGACGATGATGGACGTGCAGGGGGAGCTGCAAAGGTAGTCCTCCAGCCACTTAACGTTCTTCACGTCCAAGTGGTTGGTAGGCTCGTCGAGGAGCAGGATATCCGGGGCCTCGAAGACGGCACGGCACAGAGCGAGCTTCATCTTCCAACCACCAGAAAGGGCGGAGATCTCACCCTTAACCATGCTTTCGGTGAAGCCGAACTCGTTCAGCTTGGCCTCGACATCGGCCTGGGAGGTATCGACACCGGCATCCTGGAGCTTCTTCATAGTCCAGTCGATGGTAGTCATCTCAGTGTCAGCAGAGTCAAGGTCGTGCTCGACGAAGACGGTCTTGACTTCGGACTGCTTAGGGAAACCCTCAACCTGCTCGTTGTTGATGGCACGCATGAGGGTGGACTTGCCGGAACCGTTGGGACCGCAAAGACCGTAGCGCTGACCACGCTTGAGACGGAGGTGAGTCTGGTTAAGCAGAATCTTGGCACCGTAGGCGAGAGAGAAAGTGCAGTTGCAAAGGTCCTCACCCTCCTCATCATCGGGGTCGACCTCGGCCTCGTCGGCGGCACCGGGAGAAGCACGCTTGCGGAAGTCGTCAACGACCTTCTGGGCATCCTCGTCACCGACAATGACGGTGATGTAAGGCTTGAGGGCCTCGGTCCAGACAACAGACTCAATCTCCTTCTCGTCAATAAGCTGGCCAGCAATGCTGGCAGCGTACTGGAGAACGATCTCAAGCTTGTCGACCTTGGACTTGTGCTTGGAGGGGATGGACTCCTTGAGCTTAGGGAGAACGACGTCAAGGTCGGAGTCGTGGCGAACCTCGGGAATCTTGCCGTCAACAACATTGCCGACACGGGTGAGGGTGTCGAGGGCCTGCTTGGTCTTCTCACGGGCTTCGGGATCGGCCAAGTTGTCGTAGTTCTTCTGGAGACCAGGCATCATCTTGGGCAAGAAGGGAGCAACAATGTTAGGGTCGTCGACGAGCTTGCACATGTTGTCGACAATGACGGCGGCCTTACGCTTGATGGCAGTCTCACGCTCAGCGAGACCACGGTCAAGCAGGGGAACCATGAGGGCAAGAGTAGGCTCCTGGACCTCAGTGACGAAGGTGGTGGCACCGAGCAAGTGGACAGTCTCGGGGACGTTCTCAGGCTTGGCGATACACTTGATGAGCTCGGGGATGAAGCGCTCGATATCACGGTTGACAATGAGCTGGCAGATGGCCTCCATGGTCTTGTAGGCGCGCTCCTTAACCTCCTTCTTCGTGTCCCACATGGACTCGGAGACGACGGGGATCAAGTCGGGGACGCGGTAGCCGACCTGGGCGGGGGCAGTGCGGATGACGGTCTCAAGGACGTCAAGGGCAGCCATCTTCTCCTGCCACTTCTGGGCCTCGAGGAGAGACTTCTTGACAGGCTCGAAGATACCCTTGACAGCGTTGGGGTTGATGGCCTCAGCGATGGCGAGGGCGGCCTGGGTGGCGGCATTCTTGACACCGGTGATCTTGTCGCCAGCGGCGGCAAGGACATCGGGAAGAAGGGCGACGAGGAAGGGCTCGACGTGGGCAGAGACCTCGGAGTGCTGGGCGATGGAGGTGATGGCAAGGGCTGCCTTCTCACGGGCGGCAGCGTCCTTCTTGTTGTTGAACAACTTCCTCAAGGCCTCGATGCTCCTGCGGGGAAATCCTTGTCAGTGCTGATGTTCGGGGGAAAAAAAATTGTGTGGGCACCAAATTAGCTCGCCGCTTAGTGGCCAGGATCGGCCATCTTGCGTCGCAGCGGGTCGGTGGGAAACCCGACCGAGGGGTGAAGTGCCAGGGCGGAAGGGGGGGAAAAGCGAAAATTTCCAAAACATTTGGAGAAACGCCCCCGTGGGCACAGTGGCTCAGAGGATGGGCCCCTGAAAATTCGCAGGCTTGGGCTGTATGGAAAAGTGGCTGCAACTTACTTGGTGGGAACATCCTGGTCCTCGATGCGGCCGTTCATGAAAGAGGCCAGAGCAGCGGAAGACTCCTTGATCTCAGCAGCCTCCTTGGAGATGGTGAGCTTCTGCATAAGCTCGTCCAAAACCTTGACAGACTGGGCGTTCTCGGAAGACATTATGGCGGTTGGTATTATGTCGATCGGGAGGAGTGATTTGTTGAGTAGTATTGACGAGGAAGAAAACTCGCTTGTCTGAACGTCTAAAGCGTCTAGATGCAAATTCTATGCTCTATCGTAACCGAAAAGGCGACGGAGGAGATCGGTTTGGAGGATGGGAAGGCCCGCGGGAAGAAAAGACGACTGGAGGATCGCTATTCTTCTGCTCTAGATGGCGCTTCGGAGAGAATTTGTCTCTTGAACTTCTTGCGAAGGCGGGGGTTTGATCAGGGCGAGATTCGCTCTTGATAAACCGTCGCAAACAGGAGACGGAAGAAAGTTGAAATGATTGAGTGGAAATACGTCTGGAGGAAGACGAACAACCAAGAAGAAAGGGAGTGGGAGGTTTGGAGAGGAAGGGGTTCAAGAGTAGGAAGAGAGGAGAAGAGGGAAAAAAAGAGAGAGGAGGGGTGAGGGCGGCGGGCTGGAGATTTTTATCTCTAGCGTAAGAAAAAAAAATTGTTGCGTCCTGGCTTTGTGTTATCAGTCCTTGGTAACAAGTACAGGTCTCTCTCTGGTCGCCTCCCGTCCCCTCCTCCTTCCTGTACTCCGTACAAGGTACCTACCTGTTCCTGTGTCTACCTAGGTACTAGGCAGTATGCACGGATAGGTACCTCTTGGCTGGCAGCGTGTCCCTCCTTGATTTCTTGTCACTTTTGTCACTTTGTGCCCCTCCTTCCCCCGTTGACCCGCCGCCCGCCATCGTCGCCGCCTTCCCACCAAAAACTTTTTCCCCCCTCCCCCTTCCTTCCTTCCCTCCTTGCCAGTTGAAAATTGTGCCCCTCCTCTCCTTCCTGGCCCGGCGACGGCGACACTAGCGGCAAGGGTAGCCCCACCACAGGACGAAAAATCAGAAACTGCGGAAACCTCCCTCCTCCCCTCCTTCCCTCTTCTGCCCACTGTCTGACAGAGGGGAGATGCGTGCCTTGTCTGACTGGGCGTGGTTGGGTGTCGCTACGGCTCCTGGCGAGTAATGCCTTATCGGAGGGGTTAAATTTCTTATCTGACCCCGCGCTAGTCCGTAAGGGGCTACACGGGAAGGGCGGTGAGTGGGAAAATGCCCGCTCATGCACCAATGCATTCCCTCCAGCCATTTGGACGGCCCCACGGACACTTTGCCATTTGCCATGTCACCACTGCGAAGGCCAGGTTTGGACCCGATGCCTCCTCGGTACAGTATTCTGTCTATTATTTTTATTCTCGTTGAGTTGTCCTCGGCCGGGGGATCCTGGTACAGAGCCGACCGTGCTGTGTTGGTTCCCGTGGTTCCCAGCTACTACAGTAATTCTTTTCCTACAACGAACACCATCAATATGTGACCGTCCTCTAAGTCCTGCCTACTTGTACCTAGCGTTGAGGCAAGCCATATTGGCTTTGCTTTCCATGTAGCCAGCCTTGTGACTCTCAATTCTCAGAGCATAGGGCTCGGCACTGTGCCAGACGGAGCTAACCTCCAAAATACCACATTTCCCGGTCGTCGTCGTCTCTGCCCTAGGTGTTGCGGACTGGAAACACCGAGGACGACCTTTGGACCATGTATATGGGCATTATTTCTCCCCGGCCTATCCTTTGAAGCCTGGCATGCTGGCCTTGCCTTGTCACCTTGCCGTTGATGGCAAGGCCCATGGTGGCGGACATTCACGTCGTTAGCCTTCCCCCAGCGTGATCCGTGGCTCGGTTCAGTTCTTGATATGCCCTGTCTTATCCCGTGTTTCTACATACCTAGGCAGTTTGAGTATGGGGAAAGGGGCAAAAGGGGTGGGTGAGACGGCCATCCTCCATGTGTAACCGCCCGTCCCCTGTCGTTCTCAGGCTGCCTGAGTCATCTCGGCTGAGAGACGGAAATATCAGAAGGGCATAATGTCACTGGTGGCCGTGTTACTGCGCTGCGCTACGCTGCGGTGGACGGGGACAGATCTCACAATCCACCCCCCTTCGCCTCAGCTTCGCCACCCGGCTCACCTCCTTCACAGGTACTGAGGCACTTGTCCAAGGCGGTCTTGTCTCTGCAATGTCCGGAATGGCTAAGTGGCCAAGGGCTTCGGCAAAGGCACATGCGAGGAACGGCGCTAAAAACCCTCCAACAGATTTTGACTTTCCCATGGGGAACGTCCCTGACTTTTTGAATTAATTTTTCTTTCACTTATCTGTACCTACACACTTATTATAAATCTACCAGAAAGTTCACACACACACACACACACACACACCCCGGTTCCCCACGTATCATATTCGGGTACGACGACTGTCCATGTGAAAACGGCTCGTCTCGTCTTTTCTCGCCTTACGTTTGGCCCGACATCACCATTATCAAAGTTTTTCTCGAAGCGCCTGTGGAAGCTAGCAGTGCTCGTCATAGCCAGCTAGAATTGGGTTCTCTGGTGTTCCGGACCATTCGGGCCTATCCCTTTTTGCCACGGCCTGCCCGATTTGTCCTTGAATCATTCAGACGCCGTGGCCGTCACCTCGCACGTCCAAGTCCGTCTGGGCCTTTGTCCGCCCCTTCGTACTGGCTTACTGCCCCCATTCTTCTCTAGTACAGACACGTACAAGTTACATGGCAGTGAGGGCGAGGATTGGTGGAGTGCCGATGGGGCGCTGTGGTCCAGGCTGCCAAGCATGCTGCCCATTGAGCCTGGCCCTTGAGGCTAGATGGATCGACGAATCTGGCCGAATGAACCGCGCGGGTTGGACAACGGCATTAGCCTCCGTGTGTCTTCGCCCCTGAAAACATTCCTGGACAGTAACAGCTGGACGTTCAACATCCGGGGTTCAGATTAGAGTCTCCTGAACCTGATTGCCTCTTGTGTTGGTTGTCTACACTTCTGGAACTCGAGAGACAGCGAAATGCCCTTAGTATGTGTCCCACCTCCCGTTGCCACCGCATTTCTACACGTATTCCGGTAGACGGTTGTAGAAAGAACTACTACTGCCATCTAGACACATACAGCAGCCATTAGCTGAATGGAAAGCGGAGTGACATAGCCGTCCACAGATGCCGGCTACCACTCCCCAGCATCCGTCCCAAGAGACGTCGTTGATATTAAGATGCCCGCGATGTCGTCGTCTTATCGATACGATACGTTCAGGCCACCGGCCTGTCCTACAAATGGCGGGGTGTGTATGATAAGCACCAGCCCATTGCGTGCGTCTCTCTCGTTCGCCAGTGCGTACCTCTACGATGGCGCCAAAACACTCCACAAAACCGTGGGGCACCCCCCCCCCCCCCCCCCCCGTTGGAAATTTTTTCTTCATCATCGCCCGGTCGTCGAGGCTCGTCATCGCTTGGCCAGGGCAATGGAAACTGGCATGGGTTGCACGCCCTCCCGCCTTCTTTGTTGACGTGTGGACAGAGACAAGCATGGTTGGAGAGCGTTGCAAGCCCCGGGCCTTATCAAAATGCAATGATTGAGATACGAGCTTCACATGCTAAACCAGAGTCATTGGTTCCTGTACACAAGCAAGCAAAACGAAAACGAAAAATAACATAAAAAATAGTAAGAGGGTTTCCCACTCTGTAAACTAGTTTGAAGCTGTGTTGCCTCAGGCCTCAATGGCCATGAGAATAGTGATTTGTGCCTTCCCACTGTTGGCCTCGTGGCTTTGTTCGGGTATTCTCCGATTGGCTTCCGGGGTCTCATTCTCCCAAGATCCGGGTCTCGGGGTGACGTTGGGCTCTTCTTTCACTCTGTTCCTGCGGCATGGTCCAGCCCGGCGTGTTTGACAACATGCCTCGATACTGAACCAGCGCATCCATAGATACCAGTCCGGGTCATCCTAAAATACTGCCGAGCAACTTTCAAGGACCACGCCAGACCGTCATAGGCTATTCAGGCCTCATATCATGGACATTAGAGTCGCAACAGT
This sequence comes from Colletotrichum graminicola M1.001, assembly GCF_000149035.1. Classification (NCBI taxonomy): domain Eukaryota; kingdom Fungi; phylum Ascomycota; class Sordariomycetes; order Glomerellales; family Glomerellaceae; genus Colletotrichum; species Colletotrichum graminicola. The sequence goes on from NW_007361049.1 coordinate 289,715, forward strand.
CCACCTTCGGCAAGTTCAAGCCGGGACGATGAACAATTCGGATGCGGCCATCGTTGAAGTTTTAGCTTGCGGCCTTTCGAACTACACATGTCCACATAGCTTTTTACCTCGATGGCTCGATAAACGCTGGCTTTGAGGGGCAGTCTATCACACGCAATGCCAGCAAGGACAAGGCAAGGGCACCAATCCCCTTCATCATCGCTACTTCCTGGCGGCATCAAACACGAGTGTTCGCCCTGCCAATCCTACTGCTAAGCATCCAGCGAGAGCCACGAGAGTTCCTGCAAGAGTCAGCACCTACCCTGTCACTTCCTCAACACGCTGTGACGTCGGCTGATACTTTGATCCCGCAGTACCCGAAACCATGAGTCGACGTAAACCCGACCACCGACACCGGCCCTTCCTCCCGATATAATCCTGAGAACAATACAACGAGGCGAACTAGCCCTAGTATGGTCCTCTCCGGGTCAGATCTTCAGAGTAACGCTGCCGCCTTCATAGATGTGAAGCAAGCATGTCCCCGCGAACGGCGCGCAGGTTCTGGAACCCGTCTTTCCTCTGCGCACGTGACGTATCCGAACTTCACATGTTCCCAGATGACCCAGCATGGACCGATACTACACTTTCACATGCTTCCGGGACATTGGAGGCATCCAACCACACCCCAGCCTAAAAGAGGCACTCGACTGTGGCCGCCAACCACAGAGCAAGCATCAGTCACGCTGGTGAGCACAGGATATCGATAATCATATCAATTACAAGAGGAGATACACAGCTACACCTATACGTCGAATTGAGCTGGCTTATCCCGTCATAGGCGACACGCGATCAGCTTAGAACATCAAGGTTTCGGGTCGCCAATCGGGTTCTCGATCCAAGGCATCTTGATCCAAACCAACATCAAGCGCGGATATCACCTTGGTCTGCGGCCTGGTCGCCGCTCCGGTCGCCTTGACCGACGACAGAACACCGGGTCTCGCTTTCCCGAAGCCTGTTCCGGCGACGCAGCCACCACCATTCCACGCTGAGTTGGCCGCGGCTTTCCAAATCTCTCTCACGTCACTCAGCATACCCAGGGTCCAATAAAGGCGACAATCGGCAGGCTCATTGACAAACTGAGCTGGAATACCGGTGTTGATGTCGTTGCGCAGAATCTGGTCGCGAACGTTGAGGCTTGCAGCGGTGCTTCTTTCGAAGGGCAAACTGGTAAGCTGCGATAGGGATGCCTCCTGCTTTGAGGTCAGGTTCGTGTAAATCGTATCCATGAGTATGCGTGATGCTTCGAAAACACGCTCGAAGGTGAGGACCTGGGCTCCTTTGGTGCCGCCAATACCCTGCATGAGTCCACCATTTGGCCTGCCACCCATTACGATTGTTTTCACATTCCCTTGGATCTTCATTCCGGACGCAAAGACGGAGCAAGTCGAGGCGCAGAAGCCGTCTGTCAAGAGGACGATGTCTCTAGACTCGAAAGGCTGGGTGAAATTTTTTCGGCTCCCGTACCCGGTGATATCAATGCCAAAATTGACAGTGGTCGTGTGGCTGTCGTTTAGATCATCTCGAATGAGAGCCGTGTATGCGTCGCCTGCCCACGTCCACGGTGCAAACTTGGCTTCGAAGGACTCGAACGGCTGGTTTGTCATGTTCAGATCCGTGCGGTAATTCCACTGGTTGTGCCATAATGGCCCAATTGCCATCCGATCACCGGGCTCAATGTTCTCCCCCGCGGCAGAATAACCCTCCGCCATCGTCCGGAATTGATCGTTCTGTCTCCAGCGCGTGAACGCATCCTGCTCGATCTGTGGGAAAAACTGGCGAAATAGGTCGCTTCCTTGGAGAATATAGCCTCCTGGGTTCATCTGTAGATCGACGATAATCCTCGACTTTCCTGCTTTTTTACAGGCTTCGAAGAAGGAGTCGACGGTCTTCTGGAAGATCTTGCTGCTTTTCACGGTGAAGTGGGCAACTTCGAGGATCGCCACATCTTCAAACCCTTCGCTGTTCAGATAGTAGCCCGATACCGCGTTGTCGTAACTCTTCACCACGGGTTCCGGGTCCTGTCCGAACTTCACCACGCTTCTCCTGAATGGTGCTGTCGGAGCAGCAGCGCCGTCAAGCAAGACCGACCGCCCCAGCGCGGGCACACAGAATCTTTGATAGAACGACTCACCATTCGTTATGTTGAAAAAGGGCTTCTGGATGGAGGCAAGATTGACGGCGGTCCTGACCTCTCCTGTGGTGTACTCCACGGTCGTGTTCTCGCCGGGATACAGATAATTGTGCCACCCCGTCTTTTGGAACGTCCCCGGGATGCCTAGTCTTCCTATGACCTGGGAATAGAACAATTGGTTGTAAGCCGCGTCCGGGTCGTGCATGGGTGACGCCCGGTCGGCAAGTCCCTGGATGAATGCCGAGGCGGCGACGCCATTGATCCGCAACACGGTACTCGCATTGTTACCGACAGCCTTGACCTCGTCAAAGATCTTGATGACGGGCGTGGAAAGGGGGTCCTTGGCATACGACACGAGCGGAAAGGGCCGGCTGAACTGGAAGACGCCGGTCAAGGCGTCCGGTAGGAAGGCGAAGTGACCGTCGCGAGTCTTGGCGGTCATCTCGAAGAGGTCCTCCTGGAAGTCCACCTCACCGTCGTACGCGTCCGCGACCAGCCTCTCCCGGACCCTCTGCAGGTGCCCGATGGGGTCGAAGGCCTTGGGCTCGTATCCTACTGGCGGGTCCTTGAGGTAGGCGAGGTCGGACTGCCACTCAAGGTAAGGCCGGATGGCATCGACAAGGGCGATGGCGGCCTCTGTGTGGAGGGGCACCGATCTGAGGCACTCGTAGGCCAGCTTTGCATCCACACTCGGATTGGGATCTAGGAGGTGTATCAGTCATCATTGAATGCTTGGAGTTTGAGACATGGCCGTCACTCACTGGCAGCCGCCACTTCCTTGGCCCAAAACTCGCTGATGGTTGCGCAAGGCTCCCCCGTAGGACGCTCGCCGCCGTACGCAGACGTCAAGGTTGGATTGACAACAGCAGAAGAGGTCCCTATCCCCGTGCCTGTTCCCACTGGTACCCTTGTTGTCGTTGTATTGAAGCATGGAAACTTGGACGTCGTCACAGTGACAAACACAGGTCTAGGAATGCTACTAGCCTCTGTAACCCTAGGTGCGATACACGAGCACGCGCTTGACAACCTCGATGACGCCACCGGGCCCGAGGCACCGTTGCAGTTCTCCAAAGCATAGTCTGGAACGGAGGTATTAGCCGCCGCCAGCGTGCAGGTGAAGCTCGCGCAGAAAGCCTGTGCAGAAGCGAGGCGGCCTGGAGTCTGGGTCGCGTTGAGGGCGCGGAGGCAGTTGTCTTCGGCGCAATGGGCTGCCGTAAGCGATGCTCCCGAGAGGAGAAGAAGCGAGGCGATGGTCATCGCGAAGGGGAGGGGGACGCAAGGGGATTGAAAAAACGAGTGGTATGACAAGACTATGCTGCTATTGGGAGGCGAGGGAGTAAGAGATGCTTCCGACAATGGGCCTCCCTTGGGCCTTTTGATGGCTACCCGCTGTCTTTTTATGTCGGCCTTTCAAGCATTCATCATATCGTGGTTTGGGGCTTGGGACTTTGGAAGCTTTACTTTTGGCGAGCCTAGGACAACATTTCGAGGGTCACCAGGTGGTCAGGACGACGTCTTTCCATATGATGGCGTATCCGTAATCTCCGAGGCAGACATATGACCCCTGCTCTTGCTTTTGTGTGATGTTTTGCTGTTCTTTCTTACCAGGATACAGATTGCTAGGTGAGACAAGATGTAAGGTGGGCGAGGAATAGTTCTGGTCTGATCAGACGGACGGATGAGAACTACAAGGAAGGTAGCTCGAGGGCATTCTCCAGACCAGGAAGGTGGTTGGCATCTCAAAGTAAGCAGGCACGATTGTCCCTCCTGCTGTTGGCTGAGTGATATGTACTACTTGGCCATCTCTCCGTAGGGAGATGCTATCACTTACACAAGATTGATCGACCGCAAACGGACAAACAGAGGCAGTTTTGCATCTGTTTCCGCAGGGTGCAGGACCATCTGATACCTGCACCAATATTAGCAACTGCTACAGTGCGCAACCCCTGGCAAACGGGTTTGTCTTTGCTCTAGCAGCACCCTTCATAGCAACTTCCGTCGGTCCAACTTTGGATGTTTGCCGGTCCAAGTCCTGTCGCACTACGTTTCTCGCAAGTGTTGGGTGTCGGATGCAGTGTTTCTCGGAAATAATGCCACAAGTAAGCCCTGTACCTGTCAAAGCCCATTATTATGAACCGGGAAATATGGAATCCAAATTCTAACACTGAAAGCAAAACTTCCAGAACCGGACCCAAGTAATTTCTTGTGTGCAAGAAATTCCATGTACAATAGCACTGGTGGCAATATAATTGTCAGGGGAGGTCGTGCTGGCTTAGACAATGGATGGGTTAGCAAACGCCAAAAAGTCTGAACTCCTAGTTTGAATGATGTGATGGTACTCACCTCGGTGGTTCACCGTGGAAACTATCGTGTCCTCATCCCCACAGCTCTAAGTTTCTATTGACTGAACAGAATTATCTCCAGGTAACGTATACGCGATGAAAACGACCTCCGACGAGGCTGCTCAGGCACTGCTGCAATATGACGAGCACTGGTACCAGAACAACAGTCGAGAATACCCAGAGCATGGCCTCGATGACGACGACGACGACGACGACGAAAAAGATGGCAATGGCGTAACAGACGAAATACTGGCGAACGCAACGCGGTCACACGACGACTCGATCCAGCACAACGCCAGCCAAAGGCCAGGACGCCGGCACGCATCTTTGCACGTCCCGCCTCCACCCGCGAAGCTCGTGAACCAGGGAACTTGGGAGTTCATTGAATTCGTCCCCGCTTGGACCGACCCGCTATGGGACGGCCACGACACCGTCATGGTCGATGAGGACCTCGGCCATCTTGTCCGTAAAAGGGGCCTGCTGAACAGGCTGCGGCCCGCGCAGCTGCCGCAGGACCGCAGCCAGAACCCAACCGCGTTCGCGCTCCGCTTCGGCATCCACCCCGACCGCACCGATGGGCGCTCCCGGCTGACGCCAACGCGTTCGACGTTTCGGCAGTTCAGGGTCGACAACGTGAACAGCATAGACGTCAAGGGCGAGTACATCATGAGACAGGCCGAGAAGTACGCGTCAAACGCCAGTCTGGACGACATCGACGGGCTGCTTGAGAAGTACTCGCAAATAAAGATGGTGAACGGTGCCAAGCAACCGTCTGAGACGGAAATGTTTGTGCTCCTGGCGATGCAGAATATGCAAGATGACGAAGATTGGCAGTCTCTGGTTTTGGGGGGTGTGACCACCCAAGAGGTAAGGCTCTTGTTGGCGTCAACGGTAGCATACGAGCTGATTAGATAGCAAGCTCTTGGACGATGGAATATTATCGTTGAAGAACACCTTTGGCTGCAACTTGGAAAACAACTTACATAGGTACGTTCCCCTTTCATATGATGCGTCCCAACAATGCTGAATTATTAAACACAGGCTTCTACAACGAAGCAAGTGGAACGCCGCAACGTGGCGCGGGGACGAGCCCGAGAACCCAAGGCTTGTCTACCAAGCCGGTAACTTGAAGGGAGAATGGGACCCAAGAGTAAAGAAAAGGCACAAGTTTAAACAGGGCATCTGTCAGCTGACCTGATGCGCACGCAGACGAACGACGATCTTTGGCGAAGGATGCAACCCACGCTGCGAGCCGCCTCTCGCATCCTTACTTTTCTCGAACATCACGATCCCTATTGGGCATGGCTGATGGACGTATTCAACAGAGTCCGCGTGGTATCCAACCGCGACCCCAGGCCGCCTCACAAGAGGAGGATGTACTCGGCGTGGAACTTTCGCTTACAAAATGACACACCCAGCATAACCGTAGCCGACGATCACGTTCGCGCTGCAGTTGACGCCGTTGGCGCGACCTGGAGGACATTGGACTCCTGCATGCAGTTCGAGCTCGGCAGCGCCTTCGGCTCCAGCTCCGATGGCGATACACTGGCGGGATCTACGACGGCCGAAGGCAACAAGATTGTCATCAAGCTCTCGGTTGACGCCATGTGGCCGCTGGTGGTAGATGGCTACAGTCAGGATGAGAAAATCGTGAGCCAATTTTCCTTGGCGGCCACTATCATTCACGAAATCGCAGTATGTTCTTCCCAGTTCTCCACTACTCTATTAAGGCTTATCCAAAGTGACTGAGTGACGCACAAAATACTAAAGTTCACCAACCAGCACGCTGTCAACTACGCACATATGCATTGGCTACACACACCAGGGCCAACTGCTGAGCTTATACCAGAACTTCGAACACGACCGGATTTGAAGCAAGCACTTGCCGACATCGGTGTAAGTCTCTTCGGCAGCAAGACTTTGAAGAATCGGAATCCCATCGAACCATACTTTGAAAACGAGCAGAAAAGCGAACTCGGTCATAGTACTGAAAACCATGTAAGTCAGACCCCCCGCCAATGACAGAAGACCTTACATGATTGGCAAAAGTGTTGAACTGAGACCAACTCCCTCGACGCCAGATCTTTGGTGGTTCCAACTGGCAAGCCATCTGCCAGTCAAACATGCCAATAAAGTATCTCCACTTCCTACCTTCGGGGTCTCTGATGATGCGATGGCCCACGGGGTTCAAGTACGACAATGACCGCATGCAGACGTGGAGCGAGATACGCGAGAATCCCGCGGACATGGTCCTGCGCACGCCGCCGATGCCCGCCGACACGTACCGACTGCCTGTCAAGGTTGTCGACATTGCGCGCTTCTTCTCCGAGGGTTTTTGGCGCTCCGAGGTGCAAAAGTTCGGCACCGCCGCGCTGCGGCTCGGCACTGCTCACCCGACGCGGGTCCGGTTCGCGATGGATGAGCTGCCCCTGGCCAGCCTACAGAACGACACCACGGACCTCGGCAAGATGATGGTGGCCCTCTGGCCGGAAAAGGAGAAGCTGCAGAGGGCTGGGGCCATTGTTTGGGAGTTCCTCGAACGGCTCCTGGGGGAGTATTTCCGTTACCACTCTGTGCACTTCCGGTGGCAGAAAGACCACGAGAACCTCTTCTCCAGGCTGGAGGAGATTGAACTGACTATGAAGCAGCTCGACATATCCATCATGGAGGCACAGATCCTTAGCAATCTCTTGTGGTACACGTCTCCCAATCGGAAGAAGGAGAACATTTCCGAGCGTTGTGACTCCTGGAAAGCGGTCACACTGCGGAGGTATCGGGCTCTCATCCAGAAGCTGAGAGGTTCGTGCGCTAGGATACCGTTTGCGCTTCCGCGTGGCTCGGAGAGACTCCAGGATGACAACACTTTTTGGGAACGCATCAGAGAAGTGGGCACGTACGCACGACAGAGGTTCGACGACCTCTTCCGAAAGATGCATAATCGAGTGTCGTTCGAAATCGATTGCGTCCATGAGCTGTACCTGGACATATACCAGCTATCTCCCGAGGATCGTGAGAGGTCAAAGCAGCGGAAAGTCGTCGACCAGCTCGCCAACCGTCTCGTTGTTCTGGTAAAACAATGCAATAACACACTTGTCTGCTACAAAGGCATCTCACGCCTGAAAGCCTCCTTCGATGTCAAACCCCATTTTGCCCACAACTTCATGGTGCTCATAGAGAAGATCAGGGAGCTCATCCCCTGGGCCAGGGACGTCAGAGAGATCAACCCGAACAATTTCCAACGTCTGCAGCCGCTGATCCCGAACATCAGGAAGGCGAAACGGCCCGCCTCGATGCGCATGGTCAAGATCGCGCAAAAAGAGATCGACCTGATGCCGGTAGCGTGCTTGGCCGAGATCCAACCTTTCCTTCTCTTCGTTCGGAACAAGCTCAAAGCGGCGGAAAACATTAGGATCGATCTGGTCAAGGACCAGAAAGAGCACCTCGAGGCCATCGTCGCCCAGATGAAGGCCTCGCATGACCAGCGTTCGGTTGACGAGGACTCCGACGAGGACAACGATCCGCTCACGAGGATCATCAAAAAGAGGGAAAACGCGAAGGACGACCTGCCGTCGAGGAAGCACGTTCTCAAGCGCAGGAGGATATACACGGCACGGTTGGCCCCCGCAGAGCTCGAGCATCCGAAGCCGCTGTCAAAACCCACGGGGCCGAAGCCGCGCAGGCCTTCGAGGAACACAAAAGCTTCCAAGATAAGCCCGTCAGTAGCCGATCCCGACCTGCAGCCCCGGGTGCCGAATCCCTTTGCCGCCTTTCCCTCCTTCACCTTCCCTCTAGCCAAGCCGGAGCAACCTTACCTCTTCTCAAGCCCTCACCCGCAACCGCCGCCGCGAGTCGTCAACGCGTTCCCAAACTTGACGCCTGGGGGCCCCCAAACCATGGGCATCTTCCCGCATCCGGGCGCTTTGTCGGCGTCGTTCACCGAGGACCTACTGGCGGAGAGGGACATGAGAGAGGCGCTCGCAGCGCGGTCAGCCACGTCAACGCCGATCTCCCCGCTGGCGTTCAGGAGGCGCGAAGGTTTCCAGGACGTACCGCGCGATCCGGCGCCCTCGATTCCTGACTCACCCGACTCGGAGCGAAACGGCCGATGCCGTATAACGGACCCGGAGGCCTACTCGTCGCCTGGCGCTCTGGGGTCGTCGCCGCCACAGCACCCCGGAGGGACGAGGACGCAGGGGACCGGGTTGCTGAACCGGCACGTGGGGTGCTCCCCCCAGACGACTACGGCTTTCGTTGACGGAAGCCAGGTCCAGAAGCATCAGGGTACACATAAAGAAAGCCCGGTGCCTGTAGCGACGTCCAGAGACCAGGCCGTTCCACAAGGTACGGCTGCGACGTTCCGCGGCCGGGGCATACCAGCACAGCGAATGGGCTGGGAGCCGGGACAAGGGCAGAACCGAGGTTGGTTGTCAAGACAGGATTTGGAGGACAGCCTGATGAGCAATCCGAGTATCAGCAACACAGACGGTGACCATGATATGCTTGACTTTTATTAGTGCTGAGGGCCGGGTGATGTGTGAGACTTTTGAAAGGGCGTTTGGATTTGTTTTTTCCCCTATCGGTGTGCTACTGTTTCTCGTCTTTCTTCTTTTGTATTGTAGAGTCATGACCAAATGTTTGATTACGAGCAGTGACACTATGTTTTCTTTCGGTGTATTATTATGTAAATATCTTGACTGAGCTAAGCTGATTTCTATTTACATGCTATATAGCGCTAGTCTGCATGGCGTTGCCTTCCGTTGTGCTTTTTTTTCTAAACTCTTTCTTCTCTCTTGTTCTCTTATCCTCCTTTTTAACAAAGGGTGATGTTGCAGATGAGCTTAAGGTCGATTTTGCGTACAACATTACGGCTCAATATTTACGAAGCCATCATTCTATCGAGTCGAAGACTCGTGGCGCGAGGAAAGACGGGCAATCAGGTCAAGGATGTCGTCCTTGATGTACTCGCGCCATTCTGTGCGGTCCAGTCCGCCTAAACTGAATAATCCTATCGGTATATGGCTTTATTTTCTAGTAATATGTCAGTTACGCATTAGTCAGGGAGACTGGGTGATGCTTGCCACGACCACCAGGGGATGAGATACAAGACGGTCTCCGACGTTCAGGGCCGGCGAAACGGGTGGAGATACAGTCGTTTTACGCAGCCAAAGCACGAACTGTTAGATCAGGCCTGGCGCAAGGCATGCGCATTATGCAAGTTTATATACTCTAGGATACGAATTCTAGCATCGACTTGGAAATATATACTGACCAACTAGCATTTTATTAGATGGATGACTATAGTTCGGTGATAGTTATGTTACTGCCCCTTAAGTAAAGGGAGCCAAAGCAAAAAACATACAACACCAGGTATTCGCTGGTCGTCACCGACCCAACTACTAATCCGGCCCTCACTGGCTTATCTATGGGAGAGCGGACGGGATCCCGAGTTCTCCAGTGGGTATGGTCGTATGTGCTGGTTTGCGGCAGATCATCCTCTTATAAAGTTATGATGCTGCAATCTCATGCGCTTCACCCCCATCTGCTCTACCCTGTCAACCATGAGGGCTTCCATAGAGGAATGCCTCCTTTGACTCAACAGCCCGACAGCAAGGTGATTGATTTCTCTGTATCGTCAGCCGCAGTAGGCTGTGTAGCACTTCGAGCTGCAGTTCCCATCACAGTGGCTTCTTGGCAAGGGTAGCCGCGATGTAGCGGTAGATAGAAAGATGGGAAGCTGTGTGATTTATATTTCAAGATGCTGTAAATTCCTCACGTCTAATCTCACGTCTCGCTTCAATCACCGGGAGTTGACAAAAATCCGTGGTCTTGTTTCTCAAACCAACGCTGTGGAATCATGGTTTTTTCTCTCTCTCTTTTTGATCCTCTCGATATTTAGTCATCGTGATGAGGGCGATATGCACCGGAGTTTATGTGTTGGGTAGGTAATTGCGGCACTATGGCGAACACTCTTAGGCACTCGACTATTTGCAAGGAAATTCACAACGACTGGTGGTCAACGGCGCACATGTCAGCGTCGCTCGTCGCTCCTCCAGCCGCAGTGAGAGGCGATGAGCCAACAGCGCCTTTGCCAGCCGGCCTTACTGAGACCTTTGCTGCTGCTGAGAATGTTCCAGAGGAGTTCAAGTCTCTGTGCGCGACGATCTAAATACCGAAGGTGCTAGGCTAAATGCTACGGTGGGCCGGGCGGGTAGAAGCGCGCGGTAATACACTCGTTTATTTTACCATCTACTTAGTTTCCTACTATTGAGACGTACGGACCGACACTAAACATTTAGGAACACAGTTTCAACAACTAGGTTCTAGATCAAGAGTTGATTTTGTTATTTACGATCCCTAGATTAAGTAACTTGTTCTCAAAGAATATAACTAAACTTTGGGATTCTAAACAACAACCTTGTTACAATAGCATAATACACCCTCATACTTGTAATAGTCTTACTATTTACTCTATTACGTTAGATATACTTCTCACTTATAATACTTATCTATATGTAGGATCTCTCTATTGTTACGTTCAGTTGGCCTAAAGACGAGGCCGGGGCCCCGGGCATCCGCCCATTTAGCCTTATTTACCTCTTGGAAGTCCACAAGACTCTGTGCGGTCTAGTTTTAGACCTGGCCTTCTCTACTGAACCAGCGGCAAAACAACGTAAGGAATTAAAATACTCGGCTCACCAACAAGCAAAAGACCAGGACAACAGTCTGTGTGTTGTTAGAACCAGCGACATTGCGCGAGTGGACCGTTTCCTCTCAGATTCCTTCTAGCCGGCGGCCCTTTCAGAATATAACACACAGCAGTACAACGGCGCTTTTGATAGAAACCGATCCTGCTGTGTCACCTCGGCCAGTACAGTTGCTTTTCTTTTCTTTTTACAGAATAGGCTGTGGAGTAAATTCCTCGCGATCAACCACACCCTCTTTTCGAAACCGCAGAGCCGTCGGCGCCGAGGAAGCGGTTTTGGGAATAGGCCTTGTCCGCAATGCGCGCCGCGACGAGGTTCGGCGCATCGTCGCTTTTGTTCGTCATTTCAACCTTGAACACCATGTTGTGGTGCATATCTCGAGCGTCCGGGTGAATTCCCACCTCCGTACTCCGCACGTCGCTTGTTAGCCCAGCCGTCAGTCAGTCTAGCTGCTGCGGACCGACATGAAGGGTGTCTCCCCTAACTGCTGCCGGCCATGGAGGCGAATAATGGACGAGTGACATGGAAAAAGGTCAGTTGACTCTGAAAATTAATGCAATTGAGACGCAACGAAAATAGCTTATCACGAATTTACGAGGACGATGATTTGCGGTTCAAGAGAGATGAGAAACGAAAGTCATGCGGACGATTTTGATATAAAGAAGAGAAGCTATCACAGGAGGCTCTTGTATATGTGGCGGTTGTCGTCAGCCACACCACGTGCCATGTCACATGAACGAGCTCGAGGGCCCCCTTTATATGGGCCCTCCACCCGGGAGATTCGTCTTCACACAATTCAAGCCTTTTCGCTCATTCGTATCTCCCTATCTGCTGTGTGCTCTAGCTCGTGAGAGAAGCTTTGTATAGTGACATGCGTGCTGAAATTAGCATCTTTACGCTTGTAGTAAGCAAGCAAATGCAATAACTCAAATACCCCGCTTCTGCACCACCCCCGCTTTTGCACCACCTAAACTCTCCTCCTTCATTAACATCACCACTTTTTTTAAACTATTATAACATTTCCTATAGTTATCCAAATCGCTTTAAACTCTCAGTATACCTTCTTTAACCTATCATAAAGCAATATACTGAAGATTAGCTCTAACAGGCACTTCTAGATATTAATAGTAGTTACTTTATCTGCTAGGCAGCTTGTAAATAGGGTATCCTATACTATACTCTTTGATACCGGCTTTACGGTAGGCAATCTAAGGGCACTGCCTCTACCTATCTATAGTAACTATCTTAGAGCTAAGAGGAGATACTGGCTGCCTATATATCTCTTTAAGACTCTCTTAGTAGGTCCTTTAACTATTAATAAGTAAAGGGCCTAGTAGAGCGTATAATAAGTAATAGGTATCCTCTTCTTAAGAAGAGGTAGATAGCCTAATTTTAGTAGTAAAATCTATCTATTAGAACTAAGGGCTCTAGATTAATAGATGCCTAGTAATAGGCAGCCTATTCTTCTAAGGTTATTAAAGAATTCTTCTAGCACCTAACTAATATCCCTACTATCTAGGGAATTTATTTATCTAACTAATAGAATATAGATAAGACTAGTATTATAGAGGGCAGGGGGTCTAATAGGCTAGTAATAGGCTCTTTAGAATTATAGTATATCTAAAAATAATAGCTAGGATCCTAGGTATAGATTTCCCTTATTAAATATATATTTACTAATAGGAGGTCCTTATACCTATTAGTTATATATAAAAAGAAGTCTATTTAGGCCTAGTAGTTCTTATCTAACCTATTAAAATATAAAGAATAGCACTTTACTTACTTTAATAATAGCTAGATAACTAATAATACTGCCCTTAAATAGCTAGAAAAGGTCTTTATCTTATTAACTACACCTACCTAGCTAAAGGAGGCTAGACTATTAATCCTAGATAGGTATTATAGCTATATAACTATTAAATTTATATAGTAATACTAGTAGTATTATATTTATCTCCTATTTTTACTACTATACTCCTCTGCTATCCTCTAGCCTCTAGATATAGCTGTTTTTAGCCTATTAAAGCAGGCCTATTACTAAAGGGTTAGATATCTAGATAACTAGGTTACGGATTTAACTATAGCTAGCAAAAGGGCATTCCTATAGTGTTATTTTAAGGCCTATAAAGTAGCTATTATAAGTAAGAACATTAGTAGTAGCTAGAGGTTAGCTAGATTATAGCCTATCTATATAAGGCGCCCTCTATCTAACTCTATAGTAACTAAGGCCTAATAAAGCCAGCCTAGCTAGCAGACTAGTAGCTAACAGTAGGATAAAGCTATATCTATTATCTAATAGTTAACACCTAAAGGATCTACTAATTTATAGTATTAATTATAACTATTTAACTAGATAGGCTAGGATAGGCTAGATACCTGTACTATTTGTTACTTATCTTAAAAGGTATAAAAAGGCTATAATAAGCAGGCATCTAAAGTAGCCCTTCTAGAAAGGTAAGTTAGCTTTTTATAGGCCTAGTTAGATAATATATAGTTATAAAAGAGGAAAAAGGTCTGACTATCTCCTAACAGCACCTTTGCTACTATAGAGGATATAATCTAGGCCTGAAGTCTAGATACTGGCAATATAGATAGTCTGGATGAATCCAGGGCATCCGAATTGCCCAGCGAGGCCGGAAGTTGCATATGGGTGGGCGGCAGAGATGGTGAAATAAGTGGTGATGATGGTGGTGATGATGGTGGTGAAAATGGTGTAAATGTGGGGGTGGTGCAGAAGGGGGGTATTTGAGTTATAGTAAACTCCGATTGCAAAGTCTAACACATACGACCATACCCACTGGAGAACTCGGGATCCCGTCCGCTCTCCCATAGATAAGCCAGTGAGGGCCGGATTAGTAGTTGGGTCGGTGATGACCAGCGAATACCTGGTGTTGTATGTTCTTTTGGAATTTTTGCTGTCCACAGCGAGAAGTGGGGTACTGTGAGAAGGGATAAGATATCGTGTTGAGACAGGACTAGGATCCTAATACGACCAGTGCCCTTATTTTTTACCTGTCTGCTCTTAACAGCATCTTTTAGCTCTATAATACATTGTGCCTATGCTCTAATATGTCTGCTTATGGCCATGAGGCTCTGATGACGAACATTGTGGGTGACCCTGGATTGACGTCCGAATCCAGAACAAAAGGTTGCTGTACCTACCTGTAAGAGTAAATGGTAGCAAATACCAGACTCAGAACAGAGCAAAGTACATCGAGACTTTTCGTCTTTTGATAGGTTTGTGGCTGTCATCTATGGAATGAACCTGATTGGTGACCCTGGAGAGGTAGTCTGGGTTGTTCATGGACCCTAGAGTCGTAGCCTCGTAGGAGGATGCTAATCGCAACTGCTTAAACCTGATAGACGGTTTCAACATCCGTACAATATACTATACTGACAGCCAGTCCTAGGTTGAATCAACTGGCCAAAAACTAAATACATGGTAGACATTGGCTGAACCTACAGCTAGTCATCAGAGTGCTAATTGCGAAATCGCGTTTAATCGTTTTCTTACGAAATTTGGTACTGCCAGCTTCATGGCTGGAGAATAATGGGCATAGGTGCTGCCAAACCACGTGAAATCATGGGCACCAGATCGACAGGAAGGACTGTGCCTTTTACCATCTTGACGAACTTGCTCAATTTGAGCAAGATGTGAACGAAGCAACACCCCAGGTTCTGAGGCTAATTTGACCAGTATCATCATGTCTTTCGACGAGATGATTCATTGCTGGCGGAAGCATCAACGAGAATCTCACTTCTGGAGCGTTCGCTACATAAATGATTAATTAAGATGGATTTGGTTGTTGTAAATTCGGGTCCGTTTTGAGGTGGCGGACTTGCATCACGGTCGAGGTAGGGACTTAGGATAGGCGCACACCACGATGTCAAGATTCGTCGTTCCAGCTTCCAGGCACAGACAGATAGACATCCCATGAGCGAGAAATAATACACAAGCATGGTGTCGCCCTTTTTGCTCACTCGTAGCTGTGGCACAGAACAGGGCGTGGCTAGAAGGGGAGTGAGGGGGGGAAAGGGTCGTGAGTTCTTTCCTCATTCTGGACTTTCGGCCGAAAACGCACAAGGGAACAGGCTTCAGAAATCCCTTCAGACCTCGATTTCGGACGGGTGCGCGACTCTTGTCATTTACTTCTTCTCGTCATTCATTTTGAGTCGTCTATCTTTTGGGTCGGCTGTCTACAGCTCTCTATAACTCGGGCATGGTATCATTTGATCATGGAAACACAGTCTATAGCTTGCGAACGACCTTGTTGCTGGCCTTCTTCTCCTCTTCCTCGTCCCAGATGTTGATGTTCCAGCGGGGCTTGTAGAGAATGGGGATGTTGTAGCGGCGGGGGTTCTTGCCGAGCTCGTTGATGGCGGCGACGTCGTCATCCGAGAGCTTGACCTCCTGGAAGTTGGAGTGGATGCGGCTCGGGGTGACGGACTTGGGGATAACTGAGTGACCGCCGACCTGGGACCAGGCGAGGATGACCTGGGCAGGGGTGGCGTTGAGGCGCTCGGCAATCTTCTTGATGGTGTCGTTCTCGATAAGGAGGGGCACACCCAAGTTGTTATTGCCGAAAGCCTGCATTTGTCGGTTAGTCTTTGTTCATTTGTACTTTCATCTGCATTTTAATCTCCATTTTCATCCACTGGGCGGGCAAGGTGTAAGGGCACACATACAGAGTAGGCGGTGATGTGGATGTTCTTCTCCTTGGCGTACTTGAGAAGGGTGTCGTTCTGCTGGAGGAGAGGGTGACGCTCGATCTGGTTGACGGCGGGGACAACACCGGTGGCCTCGATGACGGTCTCGAGGTCCTCGACTGTGAAGTTGGAGACACCAATGTTCTTGACCTTGGACTTGGGCAGGTTGATTAGGGCTAGCGGCGGCATAGTCAGCAAGCAGGTTCGCGAGGGGGGAAAGGAGGGGGGCGAGGCAGCTTAGCTTACCCTTCCATGTGTCAACCAGGGAGACGCCTTGATCGAGGGCGACCTCGCCCTCAGTGGCGAGAGGGAAGAGCTTGTCGCCCTCCTTCTTGAAGGCGACGGGCCAGTGGATGAGGTAGAGGTCGAGGTAGTCGAGGCCGAGCTCGTTGAGGGTCTCGTCAAGGGCGGCCTCGACGTTCTCGGGGCGGTGGTTGTTGTTCCACAGCTTGGAGGTGATCCAGATGTCCTCGCGCTTGAGGCCCGGGATCTCGGCGAGGGCCTTCTTAAGGCCCTGGGCGACCTCGGGCTGGTTCTGGTAGATCTTGGCCAGGTCGAGGTGGCGGTAGCCGGCCTTGAGGGCCTCGTAGATGCCGACGGAGACTTCGCCGGGAGCGGACTGCCAGGTGCCGTAGCCCAGAGTACTGTTGGTCCATCAGTTAGCATTTGCTACATTTTGGGAGAGAGTGCGCCCGCGACAACCATCGTCCCTGTCGTCCTTCTGAAGGCAGGAACGACGAGGACGAGGAGGGCAGAATTGGCAGCGAGTGTGTGTTGACGTACGGGATCTCAGCACCGGTGTTGAGCTTGGCCTTGTTACCGAAAGACATGTTTGGTGTGGTGTTTTAAACGTTTGCTGGTGGAAGAAGAGAAACTACCGCGGTGCAGAACAAAGTAGAGCAGAGCAGAGCAGAGCAGGATGATCAGAAGTTGGAAGGGAATTGAGGGGGATTTATTGCGATGTTGGACTGGCGGGAAAGCGGGTTAGAGAAGCTTCTAGGTGGCCACATTCAGCAAGAGTGAGGGGGAGGGGCCTCAATTGCATCATTGCTTGTCGGGATGAGCTGCACAAACCCTGACGTCCACCGTCGGACCCGCTTAATGGTGTTTTGACCCACGGTCGTGACTTTGCCACCGTCACCACTCTTTTGCGGAGAGGAGAGACTAGGTAGGTCTACCACATAATACACTAGGTACACATCGTATGTATGGATCGCAGCGTTGGGGTCCCCCGCGCGAGGACGAAACCCCCGAGATTGGCCCGGTTTGCGGAAGGGGGGCTCTCCTCTCCCCTCCGGTGGTAGGCGCGCTTAGACCGAGGCGGCCCGTCTTAGCCCGGCACCGAGAGCCGGCACTGGTGCGGGGTCTGAAGCGTCTGCAGGGAGGAGGGTTCGGAAGTCTCGCGCGGTCAAAAGATAAATCCATCCCAACGGGTGGGGTATCATCGACCGTCGTTCCGGTCTCCAAGTGGGAAAATGGCTGAAGCCATAGTCTCCTGGCAAAGGGAGTTGTTATTATGACGGATTTGCGTTTGTTAGGGACTGTGATGTGACCCCACTGCACTCATCCAAAACCCTATTCTCGGTACATCTTTATACCGTCCCCCAACGGTGTCCTCTAACCTTATTCCGGAGCGGCCAAATCGAATGGCTGTTCACCTCATCACTCACATCACCGCTCATCTCATCACCACCCATCTCACCACTCATCTCAGGCATTATGAGGAGATACGCTCTGCCCGACGCCACATGCAGTCTGACCACCTGCATCCTTCTCTCCCGGTTCCAATTCCCCGGAAACAGACGGCCAAGTCTTGGTGCCAGGTGAGATGCACGCCGTTCCTGCGTCTTGGCCTGCACCTATTTAGCCAACCGCCCAATCATTCATCCCCCTCTGTCGAAAGGCCTCAGTTCCCGTCGCTGGACCGTCCCGATTCCGCGATCATCAAGGGCTACTAGCGCTCAAAGGTTCCGGCCCGCCGCCGTGGCCCACTGCGGGGAAACATCCATCAAACCAAACTAGTCTGGAATGTCTAAAGTGACCGCGCCGTGACCGACAGTTCATCCAGAGAACTGGGTTGTTCGTGCCTTTATAGAGTTTCACCACCTGGAAGCGTTCTCTTCTTGAAACAAACTAACGCCGAAAGAGTAGAGAGAGGGAGAGAGAGGGAGAGAGAGAGAGAGAGAGAGAGAGAAAGAAGGGGGGATTTCCTGGCGACATGGACGAGACTTGAACATAACTCTACCACGGAACGCATCGCCATCAACCACGTCCCAAGATGGCATGACAGCCTGAAAAAAACATGTCATCGTTCATGAATGCAGACGTTGGGGCTCATTGTTGACACAGCTCCCGTTCTCAGGCACGCACTCGCGAAACTTAGGTGCCCACCTCCATCGATACCTTTCTATTAAAAGCTTTCCTCTGGACATGGGGGTTGACTGTGCAGGGTCTGCAGAGAGGACAGTGTCCGATTGCACATCGTCATCATCGACCCGGGCGCTAATTACCTAGGGAGAGAGAAAGGGGGAAATGGGGCGTCTTTCTTTTTCTCCTGTTTTTTTATACTTTGAGCTCCATGTCTCGAAACGCCGCTCGCTGCTGCAACGCCACCAGGGCACCCACCGCCCTGGCGGAGATCGTTTTCTGTTGACTGTGATTATCCTTCCCCTTTTTTCGAATCACGAATAAACATAATCCCAAACACGCTTCTTCTTCTTTTTCGTTTTGTTTCTTTTCATGACGAACGACGTCGGCCGCGAGCATTGAACGAACGATTGCCTCATACCAGATTCTCGTTGTCTCATATACCTAGCTACAATTCTTCCGCCATTCCCTGCTTCCCTTTCAATTGAGACATTGACAGAAAGAGGGAAGGAGAGAGCGAGCCGCTTGATAGCTTGGCCTATGGCTCGAGAGGTTTAGCCGTGCATCTTCCTTAATTCGTCGTTCATCGTGAGACCATCACCGCGACACTCCCAATCCCGTTGCAGCGCAGCACCAACGTCACATCATCTCACACAACATCATCCCCAGCCATGGCCTCATTACTGCACCGCTGGACGCGGGTGCGCTCCCTCATCCTCAGCCTCGTCAGTGTCGTCTGCCTCATCTATATCCTCGACACCGTCTGGCTCCACCCGCGTACCGAGTCTGCCATACTCGAAAAGTACATGAACCTTGACAACGTCCCGCCGCCCCCCGTGACGCCAAAGCCCGCCTTTGACTGGTCCTCCGTCCCCGTCAAGTACCCGGCCCCGACGCCGCTGACGCCCGTCCCCGTCGGCCGTCCCGGCAACTCCCTGCCCCGGGTCCAGCACCGCTTCCCGACCGAGTCCATCTCCGCCTCCCGGGCCCGCGAGGCCCGCCGCCGCGAAGTCCGCCAGCTCTTCCTCAAGAACTGGGCGAGCTACAAGGAGTTCGCCTGGATGAAGGACGCCCTCAACCCCATCTCCGCCACCCCCAAGGACCAGTTCTCCGGCTGGGCCGCCACCCTCGTCGACTCCCTCGACGTCCTCTGGATCATGGGCCTCAAGGCCGAGTTCGACGAGGCCGTCGCCGCCGTCGCCACCATCGACTTCAGTCAGTCGTCCTCGAACCGCGTCAACACTTTTGAGACCAACATCCGCTACCTCGGCGGCCTCATGGCCGCCTACGACCTCAGCAGGCGGCCCGTCCTGCTCGCCAAGGCCGTCGAGCTCGGCAACTTGCTCTACGGCGCCTTCGACACCGAGCACCGCATGCCCGTCGACTTTATTAACTTCGCCGACGCAAAGGCCGGCAAGGGCCTCATCGTCGAGGGCTCCGTCGTCTCCGCCTCCCCCGGCACCCTGTCCCTCGAGATGACGCGCCTGTCCCAGCTCACCGGCGACCCCAAGTACTACGACGCCGTGGCCAGGGTCATGGACCTCTTCCACGACGGCCAGCAGAAGACCAGGCTGCCCGGCATCTGGCCCATGTACGTTTCCATGAGCAGCCGTGACGTCACCTCGGGCTCGACTTTCACCATCGGCGGCGGCGCCGACTCGCTCTACGAGTACCTCCCCAAGATGATTGCCCTTCTCGGCACCCGCGAGCCAAAGTACCAGGCCATGACGGAGAACTTCCTCAAGGCCGCCAACGAGTCACTCTTCTTCCGCCCCATGCTGCCCGGAGAGGAGAACATCCTCATCTCCGGCAACGTCAAAATCGACTCCAACGGACACCCCGTCCTCGACCCCGAAAGCGAGCACCTGACCTGCTACATCGGCGGCCTCTATGCCCTCGCCGGCCGCCTCCTCGGTAGAGAGGAGTGGGTAACGGTCGGCGGCCGCCTGGCGCTGGGCTGCTTCTACGCCTACCAGGCCATGCCGACCGGCATGATGCCGGAGCGCTACAACATGATCCCCTGCGACCGGAGGGACGAATGCAAGTGGGACGAGGCCAAGTGGGACGCCGGCAAGAAGCTGCGCCGCGAGTACAAGGCGCACCTGCCCAAGGGCTTCACGACGGCAAAGGACCCGCGCTACATCCTCCGCCCGGAGGCTATCGAGAGCATCTTCATACTGTACCGCATCACGGGCGACCACGGCTTCCAGGATGCGGCGTGGGAGATGTGGAAGGCCGTCAGCAACGGGACGCTCGTCGACCGAGGCAACGCCGCCGTCTTGGACGTCACCCAGAAGAAGGACCCCTTGCCCAAGAAGGACTACATGGAGGTAAGCCCCCCAATCCCCGACCCGCACTCTTCCACACTGAACCTCGACCTCGTCCATTCTCTTGTGAGCGGGGCGTTTCTGTGTCTGGAGTCACGGAGAATGAGGTAGATAGCTAACGCTGCATGATGAACGTCAGAGTTTCTGGCTGGCGGAAACACTGAAGTACTTCTACCTTGTGTTCTCGCCGCCTGACCTGATCAATCTCGACGACTACGTCCTCAACACGGAGGCACATCCCTTCCGGAGGCACCGCTGAAAAAGATTTGGCTTATGGCGCGTTGGGTGTTCAAGGCGTTGCGGCAAAGATGGCGACGGTTGATTCTGCGAAGCCGCGCTGGCGGGTTAGTCTTTTCTGGGTACTTTTTAACCTATCCGCGAACAGGTTACTCATGGCGTGATGCATTGATCCGTCAATATGAGACGGCGTTCATGTTGGGAAAGATTTGAGAAAGAACAGATGAATACGTCCAGCCAACAATGGGAGGGCGGGGGGGTTCGGTTTCATTGCACTCGTCAGGGTAGAGATACTCTACACAGACCGCTGGATAATGAGCCTGATGTTCGTTCGTCTTGCTGCGTGTGACACTGAGCGACGGCATTGGATCGTCCGTGATCACGAGGATCATGAGGACGTCCTATGTAACCCCCACCCGGTTCGCCAGTGCAGTTGTTGTCTCCAGCGCGTTGCGCAGCCAGCCTTATGGGAAGCCATATCAGGAAGAAGCTTCTGTCCAGTCGCGCCTCGTTCAGTTCTCAAGCAAAGACTGCAATCATCGCCGGGCAACGCGAGGCGATGATCGATGGTGTCTGAGGGGTTCTGGACCAACCACCGGCCTAAGATTTCGGTTGCTGCCGCAGCTGTAGGCATCTCTTGGGACTTGGGTCAAACAGAGATCTGGGAAAGCTTGTTTTGGTGGGATATTGTGCGCATATAATCCCAACTGGTGACACAGCTGGAAGCCGACTCGGCTGAGGGCCTTCTCCACTGGGGAATTTACGAGACGAAGCAATCGTATGGCCCGGTTATTGCTGGACGCCACGCCAGCTGTCCATAGGCCAATCACATCTGGGGTAGAGATCTCACCATGTTTAGACGCCTTGCCAAAGCAAGACCTTATCTTCTCGTAACAAGCGTTATTTCCTCTTCTCAGCTGCTTTCGCTTTTGTCTTCATTCGCCACGTTCTATCCGTCGAACCGACAGACTACCAGTTGAACAAAGTCCAAATGCCACAAGCGGCCCCGCGTAGAACCTATGACCTGTTTAGCTATCGAGGCCAACATGCATATCGCTCTGTTCCTCCCCACTCCACGATCGCACACAATATGGCCCCCCGCAACCAAAGGCCGGGCAGGAAAACGCTCAGCCCCCAAAGGCTCACCACGGTTTCCGGCTCCAACCAGCCTGCAGTCTATGGGAAGAGCTCCCTCTCACGACGGTGGAAAGGCCCGCTTCTTCCAGCATCATCACACTCTAGCTTTTCGGACGAAAAGTCTAGGATGAAAGGGCTCACATGACGCCCCCCTCCCTCCGTCAACTCAGTAACAACGGGACACCTCCCCTTCCCTCTTTTTGAACGGCTTATTTGACGGCGCCGTAGTTTACCGCAAGGAGTTGATCTAAGCCAGGTAATCCTTGTCCCCCCTGTTCAACGGCCGCCGGCCGCCAAGAGCGGGTTGAAACACCTCATCGCCAAGAGCACGGGTCAAGCTCCTATACTCGATGTGCTTTTTAAATAGCCCGAAACCCGACCTTCATATGCGCCAAGACAGCCGGTCGACGGTTCTGCAACAAGTCGGACGAGACGTCGCTACCGAAAACCTCTCGACATGCGCCCCACGCGCTTTGTCCCAGTAAGCAGTCGCTCTCTCCCACCGGATATGCCTGCCCTATACTCAGGATGAACCAAAGACTTCCCATCCCCTCCCCCCTTCCCAAGCGCACACCGGGGCTGCTCGTCTGCAGTGTGACTCGCTCGCAGGGCATACCCTCTCATAAGGGTTCATGTCTGGGAAGCCCTCGGCAATCACGCTGGAAACAGCAACTCCCTGTTCGTACGCACCTCGAGCAAAGCCAAGACTCGAGGACACATGATATACAGGAGGAGAGGCGGTGCCAAAAACCCGGAAATCGCAGCCTAACCATACATTTCCTTGGCGTATGTGGATGATAAAAAGTTAGATATATCCCCGCCACAGCTCTCAGGCGCTTTTCCCATAGCCGTCGTGTATGATAAACAGTATAAGAGAGGACGTGATCATCCCGACTTTCTCTCTTGACAGCCACCGTCATCCCATCCGCCAAACCCTTCCCCCTCCATCCCGTATTGTCCACACACACACACGCACACACCAACATCAGCTCTTCTCTCTGTCTCTCTCTGTCTCTCTCTGTCTCTCTCTGTCTCTCTCTGTCTCTCTCTGTCTCTCTCTGTCTCTCTCTGTCTCGTCCAACCTCCCCGTCTTCCCCATCTCAACTTACACCCCCCCATCCCCCCTCTTTGAACCAGCCACAATGCGCACCACCCTCGCCGTCGTCCTCCTCACCGCCGGAGCCGCGGCCTTCTTCGACGGGCCCTGCACCGACACCGAGTGCGGCGCGCCCGACCAGGCCGCGGTCAACTGCGAGGCGGACGGCAGGGTCTGCGTGCCCTTCCCCGTCGTGTCCGTGGAGGGACGTACGGGATGCGCCTGCAGCGTTGCGTAGACCGTTTCCTTCGTTCATTCTTCTCTTCTTTCTTCCTTTCTCCTTTTTTGCCTTTTTCTTTTCTGCCAAGCTCATGCAGGTATTGATGAGCGCAAACCGTATTCTCGGTATGTGCTGACGATCCCCCTCCCCCCGCCCGCTCCCTTTTCCCTCCTAGCCGGGACGATTCATTTCAAAAAGCAAGGCCATGACTGATTCGGTTACACCGCGGATCAGGATCTTCCATCATTATCAAATGCACGGCGTTCTTCTTTCCCCCCCGGTTCAACACACAAAAAGTCTACCTTACTCTTTAGCGTTGCGGCGTCACATGCGGAAGGGAAATGGGAAGAACACACACACAGCATGCATATATATAAAAAAAGGGAGGGGAGGGCACATAAACCATGGGATCATGAAGCATGATGGAAGATGCAAGGTGAAGGTGTGACTGGGAGATAAGAATTGAAAAATCTGTTTCTCCGGCTGAAATGCCTTTTCTCTTTGTTTCTCGTTCCGGCTACCTTATCAATGATTGGGACATAACCTTTTGAACAAACGGCAATACGAAGAGCACATGGCAAGAAACTGGCGTCCCTGTCAACCAGACACACGCACACACACACACATACACACACATCCACCGGACTCACGCCCTCGAGACCATTCGAACCCGTTGTCATGGCCAAAAAGCCCTTATAATCCCCCCCCCTTTCAGTTTTCCTCTTTCCTCAACGTCCGAGTCTCATCAAGACCACCAAATACCATCAAAGTCTCGGTCGATACGTTCTACGTCTCTCTCTGCCCGTCGTCGTCTCCCGCATCGTCGGGCGATCGTAGTGGCAACGACAGACTTGGGACTTGTGGCTTCCCCAAAAGAGACACCCCGTGGTCAATCCTCACACAAGACACCTCCATTCATGGTCCTCATCCAAGTGCTTCGACATTGAACTGGCTAGGCTACGTATGTATGTGTACAAAAAAGAAAAGAAACCCCTCCTCCGACTAGAGATTCTGGGTCCTGTTTACCCCTCTCATAAAAGCTTGTGTGGTATCATCCTGCCCTCGGACCCGTCAGAAAACTCCAGGCTATACTATACAGACGTGAGGCTCATAAGATGAAAAAAGACAAAACAAATGAGACGGAAAAAAAAAAAGAAAGCCCCTGTCCCTTCCTTTTCCTCTGTTCGCTGAACTCCTTAATCGAGGCGCCACCCAGCCCCGTCGAGACGCGCCAAACACCTTTTTTTTCCCCTTCACATCTTACCCCATCCCCTGACGAATTGCCTCTGCGCCCGGTTCACGCGCGCTAAAATCCCGAGGCCAACATCCTCTCCGCCTCCCCATCCGCCGCCACGCTTGACGTTAATCCCGTACGCCACGTTCCCGTCGTTCTTGACCCCGTTGAGGTCTTCGATGCCCCTCCGCTTCCTCACACGCTCGTATCCAATCTTGAACCCCATGGAGTGGCTGCCGTCCAGGAAGCTCCTCTTCATCTCGTCCGTCACCTGCCACTCGGCGCCCCGTCCGAGGAAACCAAAGACGTTGCCGTCGACGAGCAGCGCCGCCACTGAGGCGATGCTGTACGGGTTCCGCGGCAGGATCGTGTCGGTGCCGGGCGTGAGGAGCCAGGCTACCAGCGTGAGGACAATGAGCAGGACCAGTACCGACTGGATGATGCGCGTCGAGGCCTTGTCCTGCACGAGTCTCCGTAAGGAGGTGACGGAGGTGGACTGGAGCATAGCGGGGATGGTTGCCTGGGCAGAAATATCCGGGAGGCGGCGCCGGGAGTTGACGTTGATGTTCTGCGCGCGGATGATGCCGTGCTGCCGGACGATGGCATCAGCGACGAGACCACTCTTGCCGAGGCTCGGGTCACCAAGATCGCTTGCGGGGACAGCGAAGCGGGACGCGACGAGGGAGCTAAAGAATGGATCGAGCTGGTTGCCCGTTGAGAGGCTGGCGAGCAGGCCGTACTGGAGTGGCAGGAGGTCCAAGTTCACCGGCCTGGCCGTGCTCTCTTGCACAACCGGCGGGTACGTCGGGTCGATGCGCAACGATTGGCCCGTGAGACGGACCTTGGCCATGACGCTCTCGAGCGTCTCGTTGCAGCCCATCGCCGAGATATAACCCACTTGAGCCGGAGCATTTTCGTTGAGCTGGCCCCAGACGTATGTGAAGTCGGAGCACTGAGTCGACGCAGCGGATCGCGGAGTGGCGACACCAAAGACGGAGGAAGACGACCCGCTAGACGGCGACAATGCGTTGGACCTGATTGAAGGATCTAAGCATGGCTCGCCGGTGATTCGAACCTGCATCTCCTCCTCCATGGACTGGTTCGTCCAGTTCGTGAGAGTGAAGTTGGTGTTGATCTCGGACTGTGGGTAGAGCCTGCAGTCGAGCCGCGAGCGGATAGCGGGCAGCGTGACGATGATGGCCGCGGCGCCGTCCTGCATGTCGAGCTGCTCCGTGAGCCGGAGGCTGTTGAAGTTCAGGTCCTCAAACGTAAAGGAGGGAAACGTCAGGTTAGCGTCGAGTACCAGAGAGGCTAGGAGCGTGTCGGTGATGCAGGTCGGGCACGGCGAGGAGGCGTTTGTGAAACTATCGGTGATCTGAAGGGTGACCGGACGCGTGGAGGGTATCGGCGTCGTACTGTACAACGCGCCTGAGAAGGTCGCGAGAAGTGATGATACAAGTAGCGCCGTCGTGGTGAAGACGACGGCGATATTTTTCGTCCTGAAGGCGTCGTAGAGAATCCTGAACTTCGACTTGTCCATAAAGTCGAGGCCGACCGTTGTCTCAAAGGAACCGCCTTCTTTGAGCTTGGCGTAAGGGGCCAGACAGCGCGTTGCGCAGTCTGCGGTGGCGAGGTAGAGTACTACCAAGCCAAAGATGACTCCGGTCCCGGTAGTCCACAGAAAGTGTCTGTCGGTATTGGCCTTGACGGTGGCGATGCCGCTGTTGACATCGGACACGCGCAGGACCACCTCGAGGGAGATGACCATGCCAAACATTACGACTACTGCAGCGAGTCGCGCCCAGGGATGCAGCGGCGGCGGGTGCCTCCAGTCGGCGTTCCGCACAAACTCGGGCGGTGCATTCTGCGAGGGAGGTGCGCCGCCAAAGATCTTGAAGTACCCCTGCGCAGACTTCTCCGCCTTTTCGTATGGTTCGACTCCGGCGTAGTAGTCCGTTCCCAGAAGCCTTTCACGAATGCTAGATATATTGGCGGCGCCTGTGCCGCGCAGACACTGGAGAAGCTGGCGGCTATGGGCAAGCAGAGTGGCCATGTTGATGATGGAGTTCGGATCGCGAGGGAGAAAGCCCTTTGCCGGCGCGAAGGCGACCGCAGCTAGGACAAGGACGATAACGAAGCCGAGAAGCCCAGACAGTAAGTGAGCAGGAATCGGGCGGACGTTGAGGCGCTCGCCGATGATGACAGCCGTGCCGGTGGACTTTTCCTGCGTCTCCCCCATCAACGCGTTGCGCGCGACAAGCGCAGTGTATTGACGCCAGTACGCCGTGGATATCGCCGTCAGGTTCTCGGTTTTCAGGAACGTTTCAATCGGAGGCACGCCGTGATCTTTGACCTCCATGGCAACGGCCGCGTTCATGACTGGGTTGGACGAAACGTTCGCGACGCCGGGGTACCGGCTGTTGACGTTGGGGATGGCGCCGAGAATCTGCGAATCGGTCGGGTAGGAGCCGAAGTGCCCTTGTGCAATATCCCACGGGTGAACCTTGTCGAGCGTCTTGTTATTGGCCGAGGGGTTCCGTTCGATGCTGATAAGCTGAGTGTTATTCTTGGTAACATGGACCCTGGTCAGGAAGTACGAGGGGCGGCAGATGAGAGCCGCCGATCTCGTGACGGTACCTGAAATGGGAACGTTGGAGACGCCGCCCTGGCTGGGGACGGAGGACTGGTCAATAGCGATCGCGCCGGTCATGACGACAACCCGTCCATCGTTGGGCGAGGGCGAGGGCGAATTTCCGCAAAAGCCTGGCTGGAAGGTCATAAAAAACGTGGGCAGCGTCGCGCCAACGAGAGCCATGTTCGGTATCGTCTGGTTCATGAGGCAGGTAGGGGTCGACACGGTGACATTGAGCTGAACGTCCGTCGCCTGGACGAACTGTATTCCGGTCAGGTTGAGTTGGGCAGGCTCGCAATCGATGTCGGATCCGAAGCCGTCCACATTGGTCTGCAGCTCGGCGGTGGTGGGCAAATCTGCCGAGAAAAGCTGGAAGGCAAACCGCTTCGAGGTGCCGTCGGGAAAGTTCAGACCTTTCGTCTGCAAGGCAGCCATGGTGAAGAAGGGCAGTGACCCGGGATTCTGTAAGCCGGTAGGGTCGTTCACAAACTTGTTGTCCAGGTCCAAGCCGGTCCCCCGAACCGTGACAATCTGAAACGTCGGGCTGACCAGGGCGACGGCGATGACAACGATGAGCTTCAGCGTTAAGCCAACGGTGACTGTCGCCGCAACGAGCCAGTCTCGGTTCTTGACCGCCTTAACGATGGCCAAGGGTTCGAACACGCAGACGTAGTCGAGCATCAAGGTCCGGTCGACGCTCGCAGGGCCCTTGGCCATGCGGAGCCACGGCGCGCTTGACCGGGCTTGGTGTTCGGGCCTCGACCAGAGAGCGGCGATGCAGGTAAAGATGAAGGCAGAGCCATACTGCCACACGTACCTGAAGCCGTGGTCAGGCGAGCCGAGTCCTCCTCTTTTGTCGGACAAGTCCAGTACAGCCTCGACGGCGACCAAAAGTCCGGCAAAGAGGAGGGCAAAGGAGACGAGAACCCTTCTTTGCAGGTAAAACGGCCGATACGGTAGGGCAACGTCGATGAGTCCATCTCGTTTTCGGGCGTCGTCGGTGGAGGCTGTTGTCGGTGGTGGTATCGATGACTGTGATGGTTGAGGGCGGTGGTTGGTTCTCTGGGCCGGCGGCAGCGGAAGCTGCCGTATCGGCGGAGGCAACCCTACGGCTGGAATAGCTGGCCTCCGTGCTGCTGGTGGATTGGATGACGACTGTCGGGGGGTGAGAGAATATCGCGGGGCGACCGTTTGTGTCCTTCCGGGACTAGTCACGGTGATCTCTGGCAGCTTTGGCTGACCTAGCGATTCGGTGCCGCTGTAACTAACCGAAGAAGGCGGGTCAACCGCCCAAGGGCGAGGTGTGCTGAAGGAACGGGAGTGACCGTGGTACGGGCGCGCCGTGGCGTCGACTTTTGTTGTTCGTGACGGTGGCGGCGGCGGCGGCGGCGGCGGCGGCGGTGGCGGCGGCGTCGGCGTGGGTGTCGGCGTCGGCGACGGAGTGGTGGATTCGACGACAAATCGGTGGTACGAGTCCATGCCGGTCATGGTCTGCCTCATTACTCGGCGGGGCACGTTTGCCCTGGCCCTCGCCTCAGATGCCATGGATCAAGAGACGTGCGGGCACGCAGGCAGGAGGGGATCGTCGTGTCAAGCGACAAGACAAGTCGTGCCGGGAGAGGGGGGAGAGAAGGGGAGGGGAGAGAGATGGTCTTGGGTCAACGAATATGCATCGTCGTGTCAGACCTGCAGCGCGCGTGTGCGTATGTGTGTGTTTGTGAGAGTCGGCGTGGTGTTTTGTTTCTTTTCGAATGCTGCAAGGGGGCAGAAGAAACGAAGAACAAGGTTAGGTAGGGTGTTCGCCGATCCTCTAGATAAGATCCAGGAACAAGAAGGCGGTTGGTGCGAAGAGATTAAAGGCAAGGAGGTCAGAAGAGCGGAGAAATGGGGGGTTAGGTTACGCCGAAGGTGGCAAGAGCTTCTCTAGAGGGGGTTGCGAGAGGTCGGATGGTTCGAGTGGCGACGGCGGAGAAAAGGTTGCCTGTGCTCGCGTCGCGTCACTTTGCTTTGCAGAGGCGGCAGATATCGCATGAACGGTTGATGTTTGAGATACTCGGGTGGGTGAGTGGGAGAGGGGAATTGGATGGAATTTCCACTTGTCAGTCGAACGTCTGACTGGAACCAGTCCAGGGTATAGCAAAGCGAGACACACAAAGAAGGGTAGCGATGACGTTAAGAACAAGGTAAATAAGAAAGAAGGAAGAGAGAGAAAAAATTGATTCCGAATCTCGGCAGGGAGGGGAGGGGAGGGGGAGAAAGGAAGGGCCTTGCTTCAACCCCGCGGATGATCCCAGGTTCACATATGATATAAGAGAGAGGGAGAGAGGGAAAGAGAAGTCAGATAGTCAGTGACTCGGTACAGGTACTGAATAGGTAAGTAGATTGATTCATGAACCATCCCCTCTAGTTTCCCCCCTGCCTCGAAAGGGGAAGCGGGGCCTGGTGTCTCCTGCCCCCAGATTGATACCACGTCTTCCTGCCTGCCAGACGATCCTAGGTGCCGAGAGCTGTCTTGCGTCAGCTGTCATGTCAAGACACACACGACGGCGTTCCCAGCCGAGAGGGTGGCATTTTTCGTCCCAAGTCAAGAGCTAGCCGCTTGGCACAGACCGGTAGGCTAGCCAAGCTAGGCTAAGAGAGGTAACGAAGGGAAAAAGAAACTTTGGCACGACCCAGCTCAACAGTTGTGCAGAGGCAGCGGGTCAGTTTCAGAAACAGGTTGGGCGAGAGAGAGAGAGAGAGAGGGGCCCCCTCTCACACACGAGGCTGGCAGTGGGCGATGTCGTGCAGTGGTAGTAATGGTGGCGGTAGTAGTAACAATAGCAGCGGTAATGATAGCAGTAGAAGCAGAAGTAGCAGTAGTAGCCAGGGGAGTAGCAAGAGTAGTGTAGTACTGCCTTCGCACGTGATGGTAGTAGTCGATGCTGCTCTCTCTCTCATAGGCAGTAAGTAGACGACGGGGCTGCCCGACTTGTTGTTTGTCGGTCCATCCGTCTTAGTCCCGATTGGGCAAGATGAAACTACCGCTTGTGGCGGCTGTGTGACAGAATGTCACAGGCCCCAGTTTCGACTGCTTGTCTGGGCAGGGGGGAGGCTGGGGGGGGGACAGACCCCCGGGCCCTGCAGCCCCCTCCCCCTGCCCTCTACGAGTTACCTACCTAAACTACCTACCTAGTCCATCTACTACATCGTACGTAGTAGTGTACCCAGGTAGTGTAGGTAGTGTCGTGTAGTGGGCAATGTAGGTACATCGATTCATACCAACACTGAAGAAGCAGCAGAAACGTGGAGAAGGGATCTGCCGCTAGCAGGGAGTTAACTGCACGTGATCCTGAATAAGCTGCTTTATTTGGGGACTCCCCGAACTTCTTTTCTGAGTCGCCTATCCAATTGGAACCTCACCATGTTTTGAAAACCATGACTTGGGGACAAAACCAACCGGTTTTACCACCAGCACCACCAAAAAGGTGAAGGTGCCTCGGTTTCCTCGGAACCTGCGCTTGCCAGCGAGGAGGAGGTGGCGGTGGAAGGGGGGGGGGGCAATCCTTGTCAGGGTCGTGCTCTGTACCACATTTCGTGCAATACGACTGCAAAGTCGCACCCGTACTGCTTACAATACTACAAGTATAAAGAACGTCCGGGAGTTCGTGCCGGAGGAGAGAGAGCAAAACCGACCATGTTCGGGTCTCGCTCAGTGGAGAGATGTGCTGGACAAGATGAGATGAAACGGGAGAAACTCCTGTGGGAGACGAGCTCCAGCACGCCGGCTCAGGTCTACGTACTATTTATTACCTCCCACTGATTCCGATGCTGTACTAGGTACGGGACGGGACGGTCTGTGTGCACCGTGAGGGGACCTCTACGGAGCACACTAGAAGGCTTACTTACATCCATCTGCGCCGTACTTTACCTAATTAGGCCACCAGAAGCCGTGAAGCCGGTGCGAAGGCAAACACTGCCCCCCCGCCATACGAGCCGCATGGCGTCGTACGACGGCATTTTTGTTCCCTGTCATGCATGCCGGGCATCTATGGTGGCGTAATCTGCAGCAGAAGAAGCGGTGCGAGATACATATACTGCATGCATACTACGGCTTGTAGCAAAAGAAAAAGAGAAAAGAGAAGGAAAGAAGAAGAGGACGAAGAAGAAGTAAAGGATGACGAAAAAACCCCAGTAAAAAATACGCATAATTCTGATTTAATGATTTCCATGATGATGCTGCTGCTGCTGCTGCTGCTGCTTGTAGGCCGTCGCTTCCTTTGTCGCCTCAATGCACGACATCTCGCTTTCGCAACCTTCATCCACGGACGACTCGCCCCAGGACATCGCCTCCATCATTCTCCCTCGGGCGTTTCCGACAGGACCCTCCGACCACCAAGGGAAAAAAGAAGACGAAAAAAGAAAGAGACGGTCCGGGATAGGGAGCCACGCGGCAGCCGGAAGCTCCACTCACGACTCACGGCCGCTCCCAAGAGAACGCCTGAGCCGAGCGGAACCTAAACTCCTCAGTTGTGGTTTCTCGCCCCCTCGCTCATCCGAATCACGCAGTGGATTGAGTTCCTGGTCGCTCCAGTACCTTGCCTCCCTCTTTTTTGGCTTGGAAAATCGGCATCCACCGCCGATGGCATACATGTTGGTCTGCAGCCATGGACCCGTGTCCACAGACAAGGCAGACTGGACGCCCGGCCGGAGGATCCCTTTGCTACTGCCGGGCAGAGGGGAGGGGGTTAAGGGTGAGAAAGACAGATTTGTGCACCGGTCTATAGGACTTCGTTCGGCTGAAAGGTGGTAGTAGTCAGGCCATTTTCGGCCACTCTGACCCCGTGTAATGCCCACCGAAAAGACGAGAGAACGCCGCGATGACTCATCGTCATACATACAGCCAAGTCCCCTCAGCATTCCGTGCGCTATGCGCCGCTGGGGCTACTAACATCGGAAAAAACAGTACACACCTCGGATACCTTGATCATGAGCAAAGTGTCGATCCTGCCCGATAAGAAACGATAAAGTGAGAGTTTTTCCTGAAATGCTCATGTCGGGTTGACGGACAGACTTGCGACAATTTTAATCATACGACTACCTAGTCTATTGTACGCGTTTGTGGAGTGAACTTCCCCTCTCATTCATCCCTCGTGGCTCACGGCTGATATCAACGGATCTTCTGTTTCCCCGTCGTTTCCATTCCTGTCGTCCGTCGGCTCGTCCAAACAAAATTTTGTTTATTTTGTTCCAATATAACATAGGACGCATAAAAAGGAATTCTCAAAGAAGCAAAAACAAGGGGGGGACAGTTGCCCTGGGTATATAATGCAAAGGCCCTGGTTCGCTTCCAACAAGGGCAAGCCGTAGGTAATAGTCGTGCCATCGTAACGTGCTCGTTACCCGCGAAACGCCAACTCGATTGATTCGCCGGTCGTGCAAGGGGGTATTTGTTCGGGTTCTCAACAGCGCGGGGCGGACAGTCGGGTCCCCCTGATCGAGAGACCTCTCCCATCTTCCCTAGGCCATAGCTTGAGTGGAGAGTTTGCTCCCCTGACTCGTTCAAGTAGCTCCCACATAAGAGGATTCCGGCCCACAACGTCAATCCCAGGGTGGACACCTCTTTGGCCCGTCGTGCCTGACCCTGTCGCTGTCGTCGAACAATCATCAAGCTGGAGGCTCAATGATAATGTCTGCGGGGGGCTTTGTTTTCCCCCGTCGTCGTCGTCGTCATCGTCGTCGTCGTCGTGCCTTTTTGTAATACAGGGTGCGATATGCCTTTCCTATGCACTGTCTACCATCATATACCGTATTTCTCGGGGTTCCAGTTTCGGGCATTGATTATGTTCTTCGGCTCAGCCTTGACGAGGAAGGCAGCATCGCAGTATGAAATGTCGGGTCGCCCAATCTCAGGCGGGTAATGCTGAACGCATGGTCAGCAAAACTCATCGCGCATAGTCACATGGACATGAACCTACCAATCGCATACAGCAAGCGTCGGCCAAACCCATCTCGCATGTTCCCAAGTCCTGGCCGAACTTGGTCTTGTATTTCCCACCGTTTGCCGGCTCACATTGGGACCCAACTCTCAGCTTGTTATCAATCGGACCCTTGCAGCAATGCGGTTGCAACGTGATGAAAGGACTCGCAAGCGTGTCGGTAGCTGGGTACGGGTAGCAGTGGAAGGGTTCACTCTGCGCGAGGATGGTGGGGAGGCCGATGATGAGAAACAGTACGACCAGAAGCGCCGATAATCCCAGAGGGCGCCGCATCTTGTGGGGGATAAGCGAGTGCACGCGGACGACGATGGCAGACGAGAAGATGGCGGCGCAGAAGCGTGATATGTGATGACGAGTCTTTTGAAGAACTTGGTAGAGGGGTCGGGGTAAATGTTGGGCGAGCAGGTGAAGATACGTAGCCGTGATGGCTAGGATTGGGGGCGGCGAGGCGGTTGCTGGTGGCATGGCTGCTGCCTTAATAGGCTATTTATTATTGGAGGCGGGGGGGCTCCCTTGCTTGCTAAGACACAGGCTCGATGGCAACCATCAGCAGGTAGGCCGAATTGGGATGGCCGGAGCTGACGGGGCGACCTGTATGGGTTGCGAGGCAAACGCGGGCTAAGCCAGAGAGGATATGCCTAGCTTTGCGGACGGCCGATCCAAGAGCGACGGGTGCAAAAGGCGGCGGGGGTGGAGAGCGCTGCTGGTGTGAAGGTTGAGGGCGGGACCGGAGGGCGATCGCTGCGGAGGGGGGAGCGTCGCAATGCTCCGAACTTAAAGAGTGGCGCTACCGGGAGTATCGTCGTCGGAAGGGTGCGAAACGAGCGAGTGAGGGGACGAGTGACGGGTGGAAGGGATGGCCGGCGGGTCGATAAGCCTTTCGGAACACTGTATACCTTTTGTCGATGAGGTTGAAACTGTGCCTCACGTCCGCCTGGTGTTTGCCAGCGGGAGTGGGAAGCGAGTGACTGCTGAAGGGATACCTAGGGATGCTGGAATCCGGAAATTTGGGTTTGAGGGTCTGGGGTGTCGACCCAGCTCACTGGGACTCAGGGAATCGCAATGTTTGTTGTAAGGGAGGGGAGGGGACCGCTGCCGTCCTCGAATTGCCATAGAATGAAGGAAGGGTATCGGTAGTCGGCAGGTTGTTACTCAGGCCAAGACGCAGAGGGTCGTTGCGAAGATGAATAGAGGAGCAGGTTTGCGAAAAGTCACGGAGGGAGCAGAAAAGAGAGAAAAGAATAGAGAGACGTGCGAGTTCGTGGAGTCGGCGGGAAAAAAGGGTTGCAGATGCAGATTGCCGGCGCAAATTCGCACATGCGAGGAGTAATCTGTTGAAGCGCGTAATTGGCAGCGATAACCTTGCGTTGATTAATTGCTCTGTTGTGGCTGTAACTACGGATACTATGTATCTCTATAGCACGCGGCCATCGCCGATCGGCCCTTAAGGGGCAAGTACATAGATTATTATATTCCCTTGTTTTAGGTAGAGAAATCTATCTAAGAAATAACTAGCGCATTAACAGCCAATTGCCCCACCTTGCGCCCGGGCGCACGCGGCCATTTTGCCCACTTTGACATAATCGCCCACTGAGGGCACAAGCGAAGCAAGCTACCTACAGTACTGGGTCAAAAGTCTGTTTACAGCAAAAAGGATAACCCAAAGAAGAGTTAAAGAGAGGACCCATTAATAGCTGGAGGTCACTTCACAGTGCGTCACTAAAGACCTTATGTCCTAACCACCTACTGTAGCTTTTGATTGGCTGTCCTTGTTGCTGTAAACAGACTTTTGACCTAGTACTGTAGCTACCTACCTAAGCTAAACTAAGACACGACAGACACAGACACCCGCATGACAAAAAAGATGGCACACCTAAACACTCCCTGCACTATTATAAGCAGCACAACACTAAATATATAGATATGCCTATATAAACTAGCCAGAATTAATTCTACTATGTTCTACCCACTATTAAATATATTTTTCCTATATCCTAACTGCGTCTTGTGGCTGTGTTAGTATAATAAAAAACACTTGTT
This sequence comes from Colletotrichum graminicola M1.001, assembly GCF_000149035.1. NCBI lineage: Eukaryota > Fungi > Ascomycota > Sordariomycetes > Glomerellales > Glomerellaceae > Colletotrichum > Colletotrichum graminicola. Next base: position 324,906 of record NW_007361049.1, read on the forward strand.
AATAGTCTTGGGGTAGATGTGGTGTGAGAAAGTACTTTAGGTGTGCCATCTTTTTTGTCATGCGGGTGACAGACTGGCCCACGGTGGGTAGGAAGAAGCAAGGCGCCAAGAGAGGGAGGATACTGCAATGTCGGAGATGAGGCACCGCGGCCGCAGCCAGCCGGAGGGAGGAGCACCTGCCGTACTACCTACCTGCGTGCCTGCGCGCCTGCCTACCTGGGTGCTTATTAACTTACCTGAGTAGGTAGGGAAGGAAGCTACCCACCTTAGGTAGCTACGGAGTACTGTTGCGAGGAAGGAAGGATCCGAGGTGGAGAATAAGGGAGAGAGGGAAAGAACCCAAAGATGGCTGCCTATCGTGTACTAAGAGACGAGACAATACCTCCCTCGTTGGATAACAGCGCAATTCCGCCATGCCATCATTATCCCATAGCAACCACTAATTCATTTCAATCAAAACCGGCATCGTACCATCTAACCGACGCGACGGCTTGGCCCATTACGCATTACGGTTTGTTCAGACTAGCACTCGTAATCGCAGCCTGCTTAGCCGGGCGGTCGTTCCCCGCCGTTGCGCTGCGCCCGAGCCCGCAAGCTACCCACCAAAACCGACAATTCACTCCATCACCGAGCAACCAAGGGGGTCGCGTGGACAACCAATACCTCTTGGCCCCCTCGTTCTACGGTTTCCTATGACGAACCAACCGACGTACGATGGGGAAGTACCATACCACAAGCAGTAGGTCCACAGAGAAGAGTACATGAATAGAATGAGGCAACCCTACAAGCGCATGCGGCTCGGTCGATGCCAAATAGACGGTTCATCGGCCGAGTTGTCCCAACCTCGCGGCATCACCTCAGATGACGGGTGTGAGTGAGTCTTTGTAATCAAGCGGCAAGCAACAGTGGATTGCAATTGGAGCTGCAGTCGGATGCTCTCTTTTCCAGAACAACACCCCATCCCGAATTCTTGAGGTGCGTTTTCTCTTCTCCTCCAGAGTGTGACTACCTAGCTACCGTAAGCACTCGGCAGATTGAAGGTTAGCTAGTAGGTAGGCTAGCTAGTAGTAGCTAGTGAATAGCCTATAGTAGCTAGCGTATATCAAACGCACTAAGCTTGCTTGAGAAGGCGGTCAGAGTACTTACCAATCATCTCCTTCCTACCCACTGAGCTTGCTGCTTATGTAAGGACGAGCTCCTGCTTTTGCTGATACTAGATCCCTGTTCCTGCCAGCACACTATGCCCATCACGGCGGCCGCGATACCCCCTTCCGTTAGCCTATCTACTAGCCAACCTTCAATCTGTCGAGTGCTTACGGTACCTAGATCCCTGGGCTGGCTGCTGTCACCCATCCTGGGCCATCCATGCATGATGCAAGGGACGCACTGGTGAGGGTGCGGCCCTTCCCTTTTTACCATGACCCATTTGTGTCGCTGCCATATCAGCCGTTCCGCCAATCGGAGTGTGCGTGCCCGCCTCGCTAACCCAGCAGGCATTTCGTGCACGAGCCCATTCGCAGCCCGGCCTCCGATTAAAGTTATCCGACTAGACCAGCCGTCTCCCTCTACGGAGTATCCGTACAGTACGGATACATAGGACATATTGCCCGCCACAGCCAAAAGCCACATTGCAAACCGCACGATGCCTGTCTCCGGACGCCCATTCCGTTGGATTGCCGGTGAATTGCCGATGACATGAGCTGTCGGAATCGGAATCGCCGATACTAACCTACCTGTGCTCAGGCATTTCCGGCCGTTCAAGGTGCGGCCGATTTCTTTGATTTTTGGACAAAATTTTGTCCTCACTTTGAGCCCAAACAAACTTGCCAGCCAAGAAAGGTTGATGCCATATGGTTTGCAATCGACCCCACACCCCCCAAGACCGTCCGTCCTCCATTGGTTTTTTTATCTGTTCTTCCTTGGGCATCGTCTGTCCAACCTCGCAGTTTTGACTCGTACGACTGCCACATGCTCATCTACCCTCGGAGTATCGTAACCCGGACAAATCCAAAGATTTGGAGACGCCCTAGCAAGAGGGAAACCACGGGAACCCCTTGCACTTTGCCTAGCTTCATCAAGTCGATGGGAAGACCCGACATACTGCCATTGGACAGGGACGTAAAGATGGGAGTCAAGGGAGAAAAGAAAAATCGGGAATGTCTCGGCTCTCCCTTCCCAGTGGCCTTTTTCATTAGGCAAGGGGCCAATGGAAACTAGAATATCAGATGAATTGGATTTCTCCCCTCCAAAAGTCCCTCCCAGGATGGATTGGGGGCCGCTCTGGATATAGCTTGTTCAATATTGGGACGAATATAGTCCCAATGTAACGTAGAGTAAAGCCACACATGATGAAGTTACTGCATGAGCCGACGAGTGGCGAAACAGCGTCCGTCAACCCGTAGAAAAAAGACAGAGAAGAAAACCCATCACCCATGCTTCAGCCTGTCGGCACTGGCTGTTTCCCAAGCAAAACAGCACGACGCGTTGCTGCAATCCGACGACTTGTCCAAAGAAGGGCAGGGAATGGGTGGAAGTTCATGCTTCATGCTACATGCTTCATGCAAAAAAAAGAAAAAAGAGAGAGAGAAAATGCCGGTTCGTCTGAGCACCACCCGCCGTCTCAGAAACCATCTTTAACCGTGATTCTGCTCAACCCGGTGGGGGGGGGGAGAGACACTGGGCCCAAGTTCTGGAGGACAAGGGCCATCCAAGGTGGACATGATATTTGCCGTCTGGTAAAACACAACGATCCCTATAATCTCACGTCTTACGCCGCATGCATGGCACCATGGCAGGCATGGGGGGGCATGGGACGAGTGATTATCCGAGCCGCAACGCACCACGTCTCTTGTTGAAACAAACGGCCATCGTCCTAAGAGACCGCACCCGTCCAGCCGGGGTTGATCCGCGGGACATGTCACGTCTTGGGCATCCAAGTCTCGATTATTGGCCGAGGCCGTCTTCGTATCATGGCCGTCATACAATGGGCTATAGGACTGCTAAATTAAGGAGTCCCCTTATCCGCGGAACTCCCTCCGAGACCCGGTCCTGGATTCATCCGAAACCGTCGCCATCCCTCACCCTGCCCCCTCCACCCCGATCAGACGGCATTCGCCAACGCGGTCCCGAGCAAGACGACCGCGCGCCACCAGCCGGCCCCTCCGGCTTTCCGCCCACCCGTCGCCGCCACCGCGTCCCCACAGACGACGACGCCTCTGCCGCCGCCGCCGCACCGCCTCGAACACCGACCCTCGCAGCAGACCATCCCGCTCCCGCACTCCTCTTCCGTCGGCCGGCAGTGGTCCCCCTCGCGAACGCGGGCGCACACTCCGTCTCGGAGCACCGTGCCCTCTGGACAGCACACGCCCACCCGCGCGTCGACGCACCGGTACCTCTCGGCGCAGCACCCCGGCCCGCAGCAGGGCATCGCCGTCGGGCAGCAGTTCCAGTTGCGCGGGAGATGGCAGGCCACTGAGAAAAGAGTCAGAAGCGGGGTTCCAGTCAGTGAAACAGAATATAAAATAGTGAGAGGTCGTATGTGTCTTTTTTTTGGGGGGGGGGACGGAATCATGGAGAACGAGAGGCGGGCGGAACGCAACGTACCTGTGTCTTTGGGGCATGTCTCCCGTCCGCTATCGTCCAGCGCACGCCGCCCTGGCAGGGCAGGACTGCCGACCTCGATTCCGTAGCTCAGGCCCCAGGGGGCGGCCGGCTCTTCCCGCGTCGGCTGCCGCGGAGCCTGAGCATCCCCAGGCGCCGCGGAGCATAGCGCGCCCATGGTCACAGTGGCCGTGAGCAATGCGAGGCTGTGAAACGTCTTCATCTTTGTTGTAGAATGTGCTCTCTCGTGTTTGGTTTTGCGGATATTCTGTGGTGGTAGTGGTGGGGGGGGGGGGGGGGGGGTCCTTAAACTATGCCCCCCGGGGAGTACGCACGCACCACGTCCCTTGAATGGGCTAATGGAGTGATACTCATTCAGATGCGATACGCGGTAGCACCTCTTGTGCAGTCCCGAGCATACCGAGAGGCTCGGACCGGGCGTGTCGCGTCGAGACACTGGGACCAGGTAAAGTGGACTTAACATGCTTAGCTGGAGAGCCTCTGACTCCGCCTCACTAATGGGAAGGCCAGACCGCTCGATTCTCGAAGCTATGATAGACGGCAAACTCATCTAAAGAAACAAAGAAGTAACTCCTCTGTTCAGCATAATAGTCGCCGAATAGGCTCTGTGCAGACGTCGGGAGTTTACTCATTGCGTACGGGGAGAGCCAATCGGACTCCAGATACCACGGTCCTTCCCGGCGTTATATACTGGGTTATCGCATGATTCAGTCAGAACAAGGTAAGTTGGAAACAGCTGGTAGAAAAAGAAAGAAGGAGAGGAGTACATTTGTCGTCGTTTATCAAAGAGGGAGCATGAGCTCAATTGGGCCGCGGCGACAGTCCACAGCGTCTTCTGTCCCGTGAGTTGATCTAGACGGTAGAACCTACACGGAAGGTCCTCGGCAGTGCGGTGGATCAACCGTGGGACTCAATTGTCCCGTACCGGAAGCCATCGGTGTGAATTTCTAGATCAAGTGGTCTACTCTCACATCAGCTTAACATGCTAAGGTTGTACCTGCAGAGTGTGCTGGTCAACAATTTGCTGGACACCGGTCAGAGCGACACCCCGAACGCAAGAGGCGGCGTTGCGATGATGGAAAACCCTTGATATGGCTCTTTCTGAGGAAATTGTAGTGAATCGCGTATGAAGAGGACTGAAGACGAAAGAATTGTGGAAAGGAAAGGCTGACTGACTCCCATTCACCACGGTTTGTGAGGGTTGTTTTCTGGTATATGACCGTTCCCGTCTACGTAACTCCGAAAGCTCCCAATCACCAATCCTCAACGCAGCCCAACTTTTTCATTTTAACCTCTCGCCCGACCCCGTCACAGTCAACAGTGACTCAAACCTTTCCAGCATCTTCCTTCAGCGACACGATGCGGTTGAGGATAATCTTATCCTCGGTGCTATCGCAGTCCATGGCCTAAAATGCCCGTTAGTGTGTTTCTCGGTTTCTGGTCGTTGCGCATGACTTACAAAGTAGGCAATGCGAGTGGCTTGGAAGCGCACACTCTCCGGACCGCCCTTGCCCAGCTCGCTCTCGCCGGCGGCTTCGGGCCAAGGCGCTCGGCGCTTGACCTCGTCGAAACCGCTCTCGATAAGCGCATCGGGGTAGATGACCTCGCTTTCCGGGTTGATGTCGTTGAGGAAGCCGCCCTCAGCGTCGTCAGGCTTCTCGCTCTTGAACAGCGAGTTGTGGATACGCGCCTCGACCTTCTTGGAGCCCTCGGTACCGACCCAGTTGATGTAAGCCTTGGGCTTCTTCGTCTCCTTGTCGAAGACGGCGCGGATCTCGGTGACCTTGCCAGTGGCCTCGTCCTTGGTGTAGGATGTGGCCTTGATGGGGAAGGGCGCGTTGAGCAGACCGACCGTCTTGTTAGGGGCAAGACGGAAGTAGTCCTTGCTGTCCACCTCTCTGAAGTCGGCACGGTCAATGTAAACAGTGGGCGTGAACTTGATGGTGTGCGATCCCATGTTAGGATCCTTGGGAGAGAAGGCCAGCTCAACATCAGCGGGCTCGGCATCCTCAATGACGACGGGAATGGGGTCCAGGACCATCATCAGCCTCGGCACAGTGCGTTCCAGGTACTTGCGCACAGTCTGCTCGAAACGCTTGATCTGAATAACAGAGACGGAGGTGGTGACGCCAAGCTCGTTGACAAAGTCTAGAATTGCGCCAGGCGGCACGCCGCGGCGCTTGATGCCGATGAGCGTGTACAGACGGGGGTCGTCCCAGCCACGAACAATCTTCTCCTCGACCAGCTTGAGAATCTTCCTCTTGGACAGCACCGTCCCGGTGATGCCCAGGCGGCCGTATTCGCGCTGCATGGGCTCGTAGACACCAAGGGTCTTGTTCAGCCACTCGTACGAGACACGGCTCTGGACAAACTCGGTCGTGCACAGGGAGTGCGTGATGCCCTCGAAGCTGTCACACAGGCAGTGGGTGAAGTCGTATGTTGGGTAAATCTTCCAGTCCCAGCCGGTTCGGTGATGCGGTGTGTCGGTCTTGATGCGGTACGCTGCCAAGTCCCACATCTGGGGGTTGCCGTCGGTGATGTCCTGCTTCATGCGCAGGAATGCCTCTCTGGGCTTGTACTTGCCATCCCTCATGTCTCTGAACTTCTGGAGGTTCTCGTCAACGGTGTGGTTGGCGTGCTCGCACCGGAATCGGGGGGAGGCGCCCTTCTCGCCACCGCGCTGGAGCTTGATCTCGGTATCTGGCGGGATCCAGGTGGTCAGTGTTTGAACGCAGGTTAGCGCTCGGGAGCGACTCACCTCCACAGTAGCAGACATAGGCCTTCTCCAGGGTGATCATCTTCTCTGCCAGGTCGTACAGCTTCTGGAAGTTGTCGCTGGAATAGGTAATCTTGTAGGGGGTGAATCCAAGCCACCTGACCATCTCCTCGATTGCGGTGAAGTATCTCTCCTCCTCCTTCTCGGGGTTCGTGTCGTCGTATCTCAGATAGCAAACACCGCCGTGATACTTTGCAAACCCAAAGTTGACAGCAATGGCCTTGGCATGGCCAATGTGCAAACTGAATGCGCTGTCAGAGACGTGACCATGATGAGACCGGGCTTATACCTACTAGCCATTGGGCTCGGGAGGGAATCGCGTAACGACTTGCTCGGACGGCCTCTCCTTGTAAACCTCCTGGAGGAAGCCCTGCTTGAACATGGCCTCTGGGTCCAAGATTACCTCCTCTGGCTTCGCCTTGGGCTTGGACACGGGCTTATCGACTACGGCGGTAGACTTGAGGGCTTTCTTTGCGCGCTTCGCCAGTCTCTTCTTAAGCTCGCCCTTGCTGACCATCTCTCCCGTCTCCTCGTCAAGCTGGAGCTTGACCGTCGATTCGGCCAGCTTGTCGGTGGGATCCGCAGCAGCGTCCGCCATGATTTCTGTCTTCGGAGGTGTGGAAAAGGGGTATGAAAACGGCTTGCGTAAGGTTCCTTGGTATCGTGGCGTCGCTAAATGCTCGAGAGTCGTTCAATTGGGTACCATGAGAGGCTCAAAGGTCGGAAAATGTGTGGTTGTGATGGCGGGGCAACACTTCTTTGACGGTGGGGATGACTCAAATGGATCTAACGAAGGGTCACAGCAACGGAGGGTCGGTGGAAGATTAGATAAGACACATGCCAGATAAGATAGCAAGCCTTTCTAGCCTATTTGATTATAGTTAACCAGAGAGTACCGTTTACGAGTGGTCTGTGCAGAGTCCAGCAGACTGTGGATACCGGCGATAGCAAAACGGTCCCAAAACGGTTCCAGTACTACTGAATTGCTAGCAACCTTGTAAGATTCGTTCCAAATATTCCTGGAAATGTTCTGGAAACGTTTCCTGCGTCTTTATATCGAAATGTCTAATTTTAACTGCATCACCACTATCATCTGGCGGTGTGTATACAGAGTACTCTGCCGGCATATGGGAAATTATTATAGCCGATTAGTTTCCTTTTTATCTATTAGCTAAAACCGTATCGCTAGAATCCACTGTCTGCTGAACTCTACACAGATCACTTGCGCACGGTACTCTCTGGTTAACCAAGGGGGGGACATTGTCAGCTTGTCTGATCACTTATTCGATAAGGTACTGAGATACAAGAGTACGTATCCAAGCCACTGAATAGGTACCTAGAAACCCAGTACCATGATGGGAAGGACCGAACTACCTACCTACCCTATTGACTAGGCTCGCAGCTGACAATCGAACCTTGAATTTACCATAGAGATGAAGAACACCTTGTGAGACAGCGAGGTGTCATAAAGCTGAAAGCTGCCGCTGACTGGGTACTTTGTACACTGCAACTGACTGCCAATCGCCAAGCTTCCAAGGTCATTTGAACCACTCTTGAACAATAACCAATTGATTCAATCTCAAACACAACATCCGGCATTGAGTTGATTATCAATGATAAAGACCTCTTTGAGGCCTTCCTAAAATACCACCCAGACTCTACATTCTTCCTCGGACGGTGTTTGTCTAGCAAGCCATTCGGCAATCAATCAAGCAAAAGACAAGTAAGGAAAATAAGCAATCGTCTGAACAAGGAAGAAGCCCGATAAGCCACCGATAAAGCAAAGCCCCATAACACTCGATCGGCCAAAGCTCGAGCTCAACCAGTAGCTGTCTGCACCTGAATTTAGCGCGGGGTCTTTCTTTCGTCATGGGTTGCTTCTCCTGCTTTCGCTTGGGGGCTTCTTTGACTCCAACACCTCATAAACCAGCCGGCCCTCGCCCGAGTTCGAATCCACCAACCCTACCTAAACCAGATACACCTAGTTCAGTACCGTCTATGCCAATCCGACAAGCCGCCAAGATGGCCACGATCGCTGCTACCGAAATCCCCACCGTCGAGCTCCTCTACAAGCTCGGCAAGCTCACTGCGTCCCGGCAGCCCCTCTACCCACCCAGCGCGTCGCATAACCAGAAGGTTAGCGTTATTCGAGGCGACATCACGAAGCTCCGCGTAGACGCCATTGTCAATGCCGCCAACAAGAGCCTTCTCGGCGGCGGTGGCGTCGACGGCGCCATCCACCGAGCCGCAGGCCGCGGCCTCCTGCAGGAGTGTAGGACCTTGAACGGGTGCGACACCGGTTCCGCCAAGATCACTGGCGCTTACAACCTTCCTTGCAAAAAGGTTATCCACACTGTCGGCCCAGTTTACGACGAGCTCAACCCCGAGTCCTCCCAGGAGAAGCTGGAGGGCTGCTACAAGTCGAGCCTGGCCCTCGCTGTCCAGAATGGCTGCCGCAGCATTGCCTTCAGCGCCATCAGCACCGGCGTCTACGGATACCCCAGCCGCGAGGCTGCCCCAGTTGCCGCCGAAGTTGTCCGCGAGTTCCTTGATGGAGAAGACGGCAAGAAGCTGGACAAGGTCGTCTTCTGCACCTTTGAGATGAAGGATGTCGCGGCCTACGACGAGACTCTCCCGTACGTATAGGGTTCTTAAATCGTCCGCACGTTACTGGTATCGCGCAATGCTGACACACTCTAAGGATCTTCTTCCCTCCCACCGACCAGCCCGCTTCTCCAAAGAAGACTGACGATGGCCCCTCCGAGGAGCAGGCCGAGGAAGCCAAGGCCGTTGCGGCGGAGTTGCCCAGCGTCCCAAAGGCCGATCCTTTCCCGTAATCGAATGAAATTTTACACGACAGAAAGGGACCAGCGCATGACTACAGAGTAGCTGCTCATGGTTCCACGAATGGATACAGGTACTCGGGGAGTTTACGGCGTTAGGGTAGGGGAAAAGCGAACCGTCCAGCATACAGGACCGGACCGTGCACAGAAGCAACTTCCGCAACAAGCTGTCTAGTGTACCTAGGTAGTTTATCGTCTTTAGCCTTCTTGATTTTCCCAAGATCGGTACTGGGTTTGTACACCTCCCTCCTTGCCAACATTATTCTTAGTCCCAAGTGCGCAAGCCACGTGATGGAGGTAAAAACCACGTCGCAAATAGACCGCTCGATTGAAGGAAGCTGCCATTGAGTGTTATCTTGTCATCATGTCGCTTCTTCTTGTAGACAAGGGTTAGTTGACGTGCCGGGCGTGAACTGAAAACAGTTCAGGACAATGCAGGGAACATGAACAAGACAGGCGGTTCGTGGCTAGCAAAGACAGGCAAAAACCTGAATTTAAGACTATTCGAGAGGGTTGCATCGAAAACTTCTATTGCAGCGGTGACATTCTTTGGTGTTAAATCCCCCACACCTTGAAGAGTCAAAAAGGATAAATCTACTTTATTCGCTCAAGCAAGGGATATCGTTACCCTTGACAGATTCAGTGAGGTTTTGGGGGAGCGGTGACCTTTTGCTCAGCCACGCCGGGAAGGCCGCTCATAAACCTTATTTGGCTTTTTGCTGCTAGTAATGCTCAATATTTCATTTTCACTTACTGCGAGTCAAGCTGTCTTGGTCACAGAGTCATGGTCGAGGCATACCAATTTGACTAAGCCCATAGACCGGGATAACAACTGTAACAATAGTAAGGCTTCCAGCCGAGGACAATTTGTTGATGATGGCCAAACCAGAGACAATACGCGATAGATAACAAGGCACAAAAAACCTTCAAAAATACGATAGGAAAAGGAGTGCGCATGTGGCCGTTAAAACGGCATTTCCTTGCCGGTTGTCGGGCTCCCGCACGCCCGCCTGCCCACTAGAGCCGGAGTCGATCCCTGTAGGACAGGCCGCGAACAGAGTAATGACCATGTCTCGTTTAAATTGCTCCATAAGACCCACTGGCTATCCCCGCAAGGAAAGTGGTGTAATGTTATCCGTACCTATGCGCGCGATGTAAGTTGCGGAGATGAATAGCGACAATTGCCTATACGAATAAACTATCCGTTCGTGCTAGGCAGAGAACGTTTGCGGGCAATGGTCGGCACCGGGTTCCGGCCCCAGTCACAGAGTAACCTTGCATCCACGACCTGCCATCTTGAGCTAGCGGCCCGACTCGCGAAGACAGAACAAGCTTCCCATTTCTACTGGGTAGTGCAATAGTAATATCTTCGGACCGAGATGAGATGGCTATCATGGGCCCATGATCGATGGAGAAAATAAATGACGACGGTAATGCCCGTCGTGGAGTATAAGACCGCGGCGTCCCGTCCCTCGGATCGATCCTGCACTGAGCTTTAGTTTCCAGCCAGACACACTCCAGGACCGGACCGTTGCTCACCAGACTCGTTCGCCAACATGCGGAGCTCCTCGGTCGTATCTCCAGCTCTGCTGGTCGCCGCCACGGCGCTGATTCCCTTCGCCAACGGCGCCGAGCCATGTGCCCAAGTCAGCGCTGCTTGGGCGGCCCAGCATGAGTCTGATCCGACTGGTAATCAATCCCGCGCGACCTCCCGTGTTTCTTGGCGCCCCGACTAACACCAAGGTGTGGCTCTGTAGTTACCCCGTTGGTACCGGCCAAATTGGCGCATGCCTGTCTCAACTCGGTCCCTATTGACAAGGACGCAGCCATCGCGCTTATTGACTCTCTGGTGCCATACATGGAGTGGCAGACTGGTAAGTCGGAAACATGGACCGAGGCGGTGGGCTTCTTCAAGTTTGGAGACTGTTGACGCGTCCCACAGATCCCACATACAAGGCGGACCCTCCCGCGGGGTACGACTTTCCAGGATACGACATGTTTGCCGCCCTCTCCAAGATCAGGGAGAACGTTCAGAACCATGTCTACCCCGGCGAATACGCCTTCCAGTCTGCCCTCTACGAGGAGGTCTTTGCTCCCGGACACGACGGCCATTTTGTCTACTACCCCGACCTGCTCACGGCCGTCTTTGAATGGACTCGTGAGCGGGCTCTGGTGTCTATCAGCGAAGACGGCTCGTCTTTGCCGGTGATCAAGATCTACGGTAGGCAAGCCCTGGAGTTCGTTATTCGCATCGCGTTCCGGTCTGACTCCCTTCTCAGAGGAAGTAATCTCGACACCTGAGACTGCATCCGTGGTCACACTCATCAATGGTGTCGATGCCTCCAAGTACTTGGCCGACACCGTCAACAAGGCCAGTTGGAACCGCGACGCCAACTCTGCCTACAACTCCATGTTCTTCGAGATGTCTAGCCCGGCTACTGGGGCTGGCAATGGCTACTTCAGCTCCGACGGTCGTATCCGGTAGGAGGCAGCCTTCAACCTACTTGGGTCCGGGGATTCTCGCTAACATTATCGGCAGCTTCATCTACCAGGGAGCCAATACGACCATCACCTTTGCCAACGGCACCGAGGCCACCTTCGAGAACCATGCGAGGGTCAACCGCGATCTCACGGGCGTCGTCGACGGCCCGTCCTTCTATGCCAAGTTCTGCAATCCTGCGAGCCCCGCGTCCAATACGGCGCCTGGCGCCACCCCCACCAATACCACATCCGTCCTGCCCGGTTACCCCAGCAGCATCGCCTCGACCAGCGATGGCATCGTCTCGGGATACTTCCTTGAGGGCGAAGGCTTCGAGGACGTCGCCGTCATCGTTCTCACAGCCTTCGAGAGCAATAGCACTGTCGAGTTCCAAAAGGTCACCGAGCAGGTCATTGCATCCTCCCTCGCGGCCGGCAAGACCAAACTCGTTATCGACTTCCAGCAGAACGGCGGCGGCTACGTCCTTCACGGCTACGACTTCTTCCGCACGCTGTTCCCCCACACGGTCCAGGACGGGAACTCCCGCTGGAAGGAGAACGACGCCTCCCTCGCCGCTGCCGAGATCATCTCCGACGTCGTCGCCGACGTCAACACCCTCACCAACCCCGACCCCGAGCTGATCAGCTTCGCCGAGATCTGGTTCAACTGGCGCTACGACTACAACCTCACGAACCAGCCCTTCACCTCGTATGAGGACAAGTTCGCGCCGCAGGTTTTCAAGGACACCAACTATACCGAGCTGATGCGCTGGAACCTCAACGACCCCCTCACGACAACGAACAGCACCTTTGGCATGGGAATTGGGATGCACGGCTACGGTAACCTCGTTGGCCTCCCCCAGCCGTTCCTGCCCGAGAACATCGTCATTCTGTACGACGGCGTCTGCGCCTCGACCTGCACCATCGCCTCGGAATTCCTCCGCCACCAGGGCGGCGTCAAGTCCATCGCCTTTGGCGGACTCCCTGTCGAGGGCCCCATCGAGGCTATCGGCGGCGTCAAGGGCTCCGAGGTCCTGGACTGGAGCGACATCTACGCCTACACCAGCTCCCTCCTCCCGTACGCGTCGACGGACGAGCAAAAGGCCGCCTTTGACCGCTACATCGACCTGCCCCTGAACCGCAGCATCACCGCCGCTGTCAACGTCCGCGACCAGATCCTCCGGGACAACATCGCCGATGGCATCCCCGCTCAGTACGTCCGCGAGGAGGCCGACTGCCGCCTCTACTGGACGCTTCCGATGATCAGCGATGTCACCGCCGTCTGGAAGGCGGCCGCCAACGCAGCCTTCAACGGCGGTAAGTGCGCGAGCGGAGGCATCGAAAAGAGAGACGTGTCGGAGAAGGCCGAGAAGTTGCGCAAGGACTACCTGAAGACCTATCGACTCCAGCAGCGTTTCGAGCCCGTCCCTCGTGACACGCCAGCCACGGAGAACCGCTTCTGGAGGAGCAAGCATGTGTTGAAAGCAATCAAGTAGACAGAAAATGGCGGAAGGCATTTGGAGTTCTCGTGCCAGCATTATATATCCTACTTATGACAGTAATCAATAGCTCTAATAAATGTCAAAAGACTATAATGCAATACTGAGATGACGTCTTGATACATTCTGTTCTTGTCTCTTGACGGTGGAGTCTTATTTCTGATCCAACCAGTCAGGTTCGGGCCCCGACAGCCATAAACTCTACCCAAAGGAATGATGAATGGGCACAGTTGGAGCATCGAGAACCTGCGTCCTAGTTTCACTGAGTTCTGCGGAACCTTTCTGGACAATTGACCAACATGGCTTGTTTGGTCGATCGCCAAGGTGTGAAGCGACGGTTGCTGACTAAGACAAGTAGGTCAGCCATCTGTCCAGTCCCGCCGCTGCTACTACGCAGTGAAACCACGCGGCCAACCAATTCTACCAATTGAGCAAGAGATGGCTCGACACTGCATTTGATCCGGCCAGTCCAATTTCGCTCACGATGGCGGACAAATACTCTGCGCAAGACCTCTCAGATGCCGCCCTAGGAGGGCCAATTGGCCTGAAAGACGGCAACTTTGTCGATGGCCACGGCCGCACACTCACCCTGCACGGGCTCAACATATCAGGGGCCAGCAAACTCCCCACAAAACCCAATGGCCTCTCTCATCTCACCGACGGCTTCTTCGAGCACCGCACCGTGACCTTTATCGGCAGGCCGTTCCCCCTAGAAGACGCGCCGCTTCATTTCAGACGCCTGCAGACATGGGGGCTTCCCCTCGTGCGTCTCCTCGTTACCTGGGAGTCGCTCGGTCACGCCGGGCCGGATCCCGAGACCGATCTCGACTTGGAGTACATCGACTACTTGCGCAAGCTTATCGAGCTTATGCCGAAGTACGGCATCAAGTGCTTTGTGTGCGCTCACCAGGACGTCTGGAGCAGGTTCAGCGGCGGCAGCGGCGCCCCAGGATGGACATTCGAAGTCGCGGGGCTTGACGTGGAGGCCTTCACCGACACGGGCGCCGCTTATGTCCATGGCCAGGACGAGTTGCGCCGCGCAAGCGCGCCAGTAAATGAGAAGGAACCCAGCGGTCCTTTTGTGTGGCCTTCCGGGTATCAGAAGTTGGCCGCATCGACAATGGCTACCCTGTTCTGGGCCGGAGACGCTCTTGCACCAAAGCTGCGTTGTCCGCATCCACGGAGCTCAGGGAATGACAGCACTGTCTCAGTGCAAGAATACCTTCAATACGCATTCATTGAAGCTTTTGGCCGGTTAGCAGACGAGGTCAGCGGTCTCGAAGCATGCGTTGGGTTCGAGCCCTTGAACGAGCCCCACCGCGGCCTCGTTAACCTTCACGGTTTTGATGGCTGGAACTATGACACCGATCTTCACATTGGATACTACCCTTCCTTGACACAGGCGCTTGCTCTGGCTAGCGGATATGCCCAGGAAGTGGACTACTATGTCAAGTCGTGGCCATTCCCAACACGTGTCTCGCATCGAGCCCGCGTGGACCCGAAGGGAAGGTCGGCCTGGCTAATTGCAAGGTCGGATGCGGCAAAGCCCCAAAACTACGGACTCGGCGAGTGCGTATGGCGCGCCCATGGCGTATGGGAATGGGACGAGGCAAATAAAAGTCCAAAGGTGCTGCAGAAGAACTATTTCGAGGTGGACCACCGGCCGGGCCAAGAGGGAAAACCGCTAGAATGGTACCGGGACTTCTACGGCCCTTTCCTGAAGCGCTTCTCTGACCGTGTCTCCCGAAATTCTCCGCGCCAGTTCTGCTTTTTTGAACCGATACCGAACGAGTTCATGCCGCCATGGGTTGGGGAAGGGGACAGGGCGGATGAGTCCACGCACAAACAAACATACGCGACCAAGACTGTCATCGAAACGCAGAGGCCAAATAATCTCGTGTTTGCGCCTCACTTCTACGATCTCAATGTCTTGTTCAGCAAGCACCACTCGTGGATGAGCGTCAATGTGCAGGGCGCGTCGAGGGGCATGTTCATTCTCAGAGCGCTCTACTTCGGTACGAAGGCGCTGCGGAAGAACTACCGCCTCCAGATTTCCAACATCCTCAAGTACGGGAAGAAGTCGCTGGGACGACACGTCCCGGCTCTTATCGGGGAGGTAGGCATCCCCTTCGACATCAACGGCGGCGAGGCGTTCAAGACTGGCAAGTACGATAAGCAGCGGGAGCTGATGCATGCCCTCATCTCGGCCATGGAGGATAACCAGGTAGCCTTCACGCTTTGGAACTACAACCCCGACAACCGTGTCGAGTACGGCGACGGCTGGAACATGGAAGACTTCTCTGTCGTCAACGGCAATACTGAAGCCAAGCCTGGCCATATCCTCCCCGACTATACCAACGAGGCACATGAAGAAGATGAGTTGTACCGCGGTGGGAGGGTACTTGACGTCATCATCCGCCCGTACGCCGTCAAGATTGCCGGGCGACCCTTGCGGTCGGACTGGGACCCCCAAACCCTGCGGTACGAGTTTGAATGGACAACAGAGACTCAAGAGGCAAGCAATACGGAGAAGAAGCAATCGGACAAGTCGCGGACGACCGAAGTCTTCATACCCAAATACCACTATGCTGAGCGCAGCATCGACGTTAAGGTCAGTAGCGGAGAATGGTCGTATGATCCTAACCTGCAGACGCTCTATGTCATCCACGACACAAGCAAGACAAAGCACCGGCTGAGCGTCAACATCTCGAATGTGCCCCGACACCTCATGGAGACGGTGGAGCGGCGGCGGCGGGCGTTTCCGCCGCGCTTCCCCCTGAACCTGGTTTCGCCCAGCACTGAGCTTGCGATGAGGGAGTTGATGATGACGGTGCTGTTGCCGGGCTTTGTCCTCATCCTGCTTTCAGTTGCGCTGATGTTTATATGAAAACAATGGCGCCGCTGACATGAAACAAGAATATTCGGGTGTGTTGTTTGGCGTAGTAAAGGTTATGATAGGATTTGGATGCGATAGGAATATAGAGATAGAGAATGAAAAGCACTGTCCATATCAGGCTCCTAATGGGATCGATTCATGATGATGTGATATTGGAGGCCCCTGAGTTTGGAGATCCGAGAACCGTTTTTGATATCAACGCCGTTCATACCCTAGCTGCCACGATTGACAAATATGCAGGGGCCACTTTTATCCGTACCGTCGATGCTAAATTTGCTTTACTTGGCTTTTCCCCTCATTCCACCAACTGTCCCTCTTACACACGCGCTTCGGACTAAGGCCCATCTACTAGCTCAACCCGCTGGGGCAGCAAACAGGACACATTGGGTAATATAAGTTTTCATATGAGAGGACTATAAGATCTCAAAGTGAGGCCCTGTACCAAGCTTTCAAAGGAAATAGCTGGGTCTTCCTACGCACCTCGCCATCTCTGAGGGATATCACGAAATATAACACCATAACGGCAAGCCTGCAGACTTTCCAAGAAACGTCAAGATCATCAACATTTGGGACAAGAAACATCGGCAAGATGATGGGCTACGACGACGACGATGGAGAGGGAAGCCGCCTATTCGAACATCGCACAAGCGACGCCCACAGCATGGTCCCCCGATCAGAGCTCGTCGTGTACGACCCCCAGAAGCAGGTCTTTGGCCTCCAGATGTATTCCTGGAGCAAGAAGGGCCTCATGCCCGACCCGGGAAGCCTCGTCGTGTACATCGACGGCGCCTGCCGCGACGTCGGCACCCCCTCGGCCCGGGGCTCGTGGGGCGTCTACTTCGGCCCGGGGTCCCGGCACAACCGCCGCGGGCTGCTCGCGCCGGCGCTGGCCCAGACCAGCGCGCGCGCCGAGATCGAGGCCCTCGCCCGGGCGCTGGACGCTCTCCGCGAGGTCACCGCCCGCGACCGCTCTCTGACCCAGATCAAGATCGCGACGGGCTCCGAGTACCTGGCCAACGCCATGTCTCTCTGGATCGGGGACTGGATCGAGAACGAGGGGATCAACGCCAGGGGCCACAGGGTCGCGCACTTTGAGACGCTGAGGGAGCTGCACGAGCGGTTGGATGACATGACGTACGGCGACGATGGCGGGCTAGATGTCATGTTTTGGCCCATTCCGCGAGAGGAGAACGAGGAGGCCCATAAGTTGGCCAACGAGGCTTTCCAGTAGTCCGGTCTGGACATAATTGACTCTAGGAGAATGTGCTATTGCAACCACGGTTTTGTTTTTTCCGGCCTCTTGGTTCCGTTCTGTAGCGATCTTCTAATGCCAGTGCCAATGCAGCACATCGAGCCACACGCCTCGCCATGCCCTCACTACATAGAACTCCCTCCGCACACATGAAAATATCCGATATTGCAAAAAGAGAAAACCTCAATCCAACCTCTTCCACCAGAGCTCGCCGCGATTACCGCCCTCTCTTTGAGAGGAGATGCGGAGCAGCTTCCCGTCTTCAAAAGTTGTGTAGTTGCGTATTTGTTTGTTTCCCACCATGGAAGGGACGTTCGCGACCGTCAGGGGCCCATGGACCAGCTGGCCGGATGTAGCGGTGGCCTCGACCGCGTCGGTGATCGAGACGGGCCCCGCGTATCCGATGCTGTGCCTGCCGATGGCGGCCCAGTCGGCGTCCGACTGGCCGTCTTGGAAGGGAAACGTCAGGTTCGCTGGCCGGTCCTCGGTGTCCGTCGACGTGATGGTGGCAGACATGTAGCCGGACTTGCTGTAAGAAAGAATGCCGACCGGGTTGGAGCCGTACGTCCTGTCCTCTACTGGTACCCCATCGCGCGTCCTGTGGGATGCTTGTGAGCACAAAAAAAGGCACATATTGGTAGCGACTGCAGCGGGGGAGGGGGAGGGGAATATGAAGAGCTTCTTACGCCGAGGTGTTTATGAGTTGGTAAGTCCCCGCCAAGATGGCGATGATTTCTGTAGGCTGCATGTTGGTGAGGCTGTGGGGCAACGTTCCGGTGGCTGCAGAGACGATGTGTTTACGGCCAACAACCCCCCAAAATTAGCTCAGGGGAACAGACTCTTAAGACGCAATTCTGCTTCGGGGCGAACGCCGCTCGCGGACCTTGAGACTCACATGAGCCAAAACAGGTTCATACGCCGCACGTCCATCCGCCCGGGTGTGTTCCGTATGAGTCTGCCAAGTTGGGGCTTACGTGGTAGGTCGCGGCATCTGAAGATCAGCCTCTGACATTCACGTTGCAAGGATATCCAAGGAACTCTAACAATCTTTGATAAGCTTTCATCACGATTCACCGGGTCGCTGACGCCAAGCAATAAGGCTGACCTCCCTTTACCCCCAAAAGACCGCGCGGCGTCACCTATGCTAGTACAGGTTCAATTAATGACGTTCCGAATATGGTCCTGGGGATCGAAATTTCTAGGTTGATGACAAAAAACCGCGGTGTATGGCTTAATTATTGTCCTAGGTATATATGGCGAGCTACCTAATGTAAGAAACACTTCGTTTCATCCAAAGACCCTCGATTTTGGATCGAAGGTTGTGTAAACCGTTCCAAATTAAGTCAAGGATGATGGGGAAAAGCGATCATAGGGCAAGTCTGCCGGCTACGGCGGATTCCCGGGGCCGGATGCGTCCGGGTCAGACGGATGTGTCCTGTATACGGAGAGAAGCAATGCTGACAGCTTGTGAAGTGTGTAAGAACTGCGGATCTTTTGGCCATGGATGACATGGCTGACGGTTTGATGCAAAATGGCTTCACTATCAGCTCTTGGTTCCAAAACCCAAAGTTCGCGTGGTACTCGACACGATGTCTTGTGCTACAGAACATGGTTCGGGCTGCGTGGTTCGTCGTATCCCCAACTCGGTAAAGTAATGCGGATGCACTGGATCACGATCTCCGTGGCACTCCTCGGATTCGACAGATTCTCACAGGGTGTCCAGATAACTTCCTCAACGGAGGAGGATGATGACGTTATATATTTCGCCCAAATCTTGCAAGCGCTGATAATTCTTTTGATATGCTACAAGTTCCAGGAAACAACCAAAGTTGTTGTCAACCATAGGCAGTGCAAGGGTTTTTACATATCAAAAACCCCAACGTCAAGTCGCCTCACCATCCTGTTTCCTCAAGGACTTTGATGTCGACTCCAGTGACCTAACTGCTTTGTTCCATTGGCCTATTGTGGCTATTCGGTCAACTCGACCTTCTCGTTTCCACCAGTCTTACCACTCCACAAAACCAGCCGGGTTTCACACTGTGTGTTGTATACTGGCCCATATTTCAAACAAAGACAACTAACCTGATTTAAGAAACGAAATCTATTAAAATGCTGCAGAACCTAGTTAAGCAGGTTGGTCCAGTTGATGGTTTATAGGCGCAATTGTATATCAAAAGGTAATTGAGTAACTCATTTGAAAGCTTTGGACTGCGAAGGTGGAATATATTAGCCATATGGGCCGATGCCAAGTCTCAAGAAGCTAGCTGAATCGGATTCATCAGTTGATGAGTTAGACAGAGGATTTTGTGGTTTCTGCTCTGATCGTGCTGAGACCAAGGAGAATGAAGACGGCAAGGTTAGGCATAACATCAAGCCATGCAGGGTATAGAGAATCGTCAACTCTGCAGCTAAGTTTATCGGCTGGGCGGAGAGCCGTAAAAAGATTATCTTGCCGCATGTAATGTATTGATTGGGTCTGTATTGGCTGTAATCCTGTTCACAAATATCTACGCACTAGAGGCGCACGGATTGCCAATCAGGTTCAGTTCCCGTGGCACGCTTGGAACACAATGATGAGGTTGAGGACGGATTGCCACCAGGGCCGGTCAGACATCAGACGTTTCACCATCTGAGGTGCCGTCGGACTTGACCAGTCGGACATGCGGGGAGAACGTTGTTGCGTCCCATAAAAAGGCTTTGCGCCCCCCAAAACCAGTGCCTGCGGATGGGATAACAGCTCGATGTGATTCGATCCTTGAAAATAGCACAATCTTTGGCGTTCTGTACTTGCTCACATCATGGCGACTGTCTTTCAGGTTACTGTTCACGTCCATCCCAGAGATGTTTCGCGATTTCTGGAAGCTTCAGAGCCGACAATCGAAAAGATGAAGAGAGAGTCCGAGCTTATGTATTTCGAGATGTATCAGATGCACGATTCTCCAGGTACGATAATCTGGATTGAGAAATGGTATGTCGAGCCGCAGGCTGTTCGCCAGCGAATTTATCGATGTACCTAACAAGAATCCTAGGTCTGAACCGGTGGATTGGATACTGAAAGTAAGACCATCTTACCAGCAAGACGATGAGCTGAGATTAACCCAACGCCAATCAACCTTCAGCACCAAATGACCAAGGATTACTACAACGACTACTTTGATGCAACAGAGCCTTTCTACATAAAACCGCGAGAACTCAAGATTCTTAGCCCCCTGGGGCCTCGGTATGCTTACCAGAAGTCGTAGAAAGTTCACATGGCTGGAACCGGATGTCGTCATTTTGAGATTCTGGAGTGGTTCTATGGATAGCTAGACAGATAATGATCATTTTTGCAATCAACGATCTAATTATTAAGCCAATTAGAAGTGCTATACTAACAACTATTCACAACAGCTTTTTCTAATGCTGGGTCTATATTCACTCATCTGCCAGGTCATAGAGCAAGTCTAGATACCATACCAAGAAAGCAAACAACTAGAGAAAGGTTCATCAGGGCAATACCAGCCATTTAAAAAGTGGTTCTGGCACGCAAGGCAATACTTTCAAACCCTGCGGTGGCCACAACTGGCACTAGGCCCACAAAGCTATTCCCAGCTTCACGATCAAGTTTTGAATGGCGGTTTACTTTCCGCCATTTCGTTGCCCCAGTAACCTTTTTAGCCTTAAAGAACAAGGTCAATTGGCGTACATAGACCGGGCTCACCCCATTGTTGCTATCTAGTGTTGTGAGGACTGCAGGGTGGGCTTAAACGGCTGGGCAATGGGCAAAGAAAAGGTTCAACAAGGGCTCAATGTAAGAGTGAAGTAGTTGCCTTATCTATGGCATTGTTCCCCATTCGGTATTCCTCCACCGGTGTTCCAGTAGATAGTGTGTGATGCGCACGATGGTCAGTCTACATATGCTATGTACTTAGACCCTGATAGAAGTGGTCGAGGGCCCACATAGTATTGGTCTCAAGGACAGCACTGGGGTCTGCTAGCGTTGGTCTGAACCAGCAATGAGTGTTTACTCAGTGTGCCTCCGGGCAACCGGTCCGGACACTTCCGGGTGAGTGGCCGGTATTCACTGGCTGTGTAATCCGTCTTTGCCGATTAAAACTAGTTATAATCGCAGTTGTCCAATCTCGGCCAATTGGCATCTGCGCAGATCCGTGCAGTCCCCCGCCAGAGCGTTCCATTCGGCATCTTGATTGTCACAGTCGGCTCCCCGCCGACTGCATGGTGCATGGTCAAGCAAGTCTCTCTCGGACGGATTCATCGTCCGACGGCGGCGGTCCACTGTGCTCTGCTCATGACCAGTGATGGGAGTAGTAACCTCTCTTGCTACGGCCTCTATTACACCGGCCATTACCGGAAGAGGGGTTTTGCAACTCACGAGGACGGACCTGGACGGTACATAAAACCAATAATAAAAGCCCGCGTCATGTCCGAACCTGTCGCACAAGGCGACCAGAATCGACCGTGACACGTTGTTCGAAGATGAGGTTCTCAACTGGCTGCCTAATGGCAGCTGGCCTATTCGGCGTCCCAGGTTTCGTACAACAAGTAGCCGCGGTGGAGTTGAAAGGGTTCACCCAAGATTTGTTCGACCAATCCATGCAGTTTCTCGACAAGATCTACGATCCGGTGGCCGGTTATCTCTATTTCTTCTACTATCCCCTAGCGGCAGGGAAGCATGAGACCCGGTCATCAGTCTGGTATGCTTCAGGTCTCCTGCAGCGCAACACCGGCGACGACGTGGAGCAAGCTATCAAGATCATTCAAAACGTCATAGATGACCAAAAGAAGAACCCCGAAGATCAATGGTAATTTAGCAATCGAGAGCATGGCACCGTTAACTGTTATTGACGCTGTATGACAGGTACGGAGACTACACTGTCTACCCAGAGGAGCCTACTGTTGGTACTCCAGCGTACCCTAAAAACGTTCGTCACTTATCCAACTACCCGTTAAAGCCCAGATATTTTCCTGACACGGATACCAGATCTACAACTCATGGGACCCTAACTGGCGAGGCTTCATCGGCACAACCCTTATCGTGATCTACGAAGAGTTCAAGGACCTTCTTCCCCACGATGTACAGGATCTTATCCTTGCGAGCATGTACAACAACACAATCGGTGACAGCTACCGTGTTGGTGGAGTTGACGACGACAACCTTTACCCGTCCTACAGCAACCCTTCCATCATGCGTGCCGTTGCAACAGGGTGGACAGGCCGCGCCCTCAATGATTCTAACATGACCGCGGCCGGTGAGCTCTACGCCAAAGAAATTGTGGATCTCTTTGATCGTAACGACACCCTCTCCGAGTTCAACAGCCCCACGTATGCGGGCGTCAGCATCTACGGCTTGACCCTTTGGGCAAAGTACATGCCCGCTGACTCCTCTCTTATGGGGGCCAACGGCGAACGCATGATCAAGGCTGTCTGGGAGACGATAGGAAGCATGTACAACGCGAACCTCCGAAACGTTGCGGGGCCGTGGGACAGAACCTACGGTTTCGACATGAACCAGTACGTCGCCATCCTCAATATCTACATCTGGTCCCTCGTCGGAAGGGACAAGGCCCCCGGGATCGAGCAGACATGGAGCATGGCACACGCAGACGACTTCGAGTACGCGCCACTCATCTCTGTATTGGCCCCCTTCCACGACGCGATCGTGCCCTCAGATGTCGTAGATAAGCTCAGCACGTTTCCGGGCGAGCACATGTACGAGACCGCCGCGTTCTCGCCGCCGCACGACGGCGCTCCTCGGAACGTGACGGCTTGGCTTGCAGACCATCTGACCATTGGCGCCGAGTCGTACGACGAGGACACCCTCGGCGGACCGCGCCAAGACCCTTCTCAATGGACCCCTGCTGCAGTGCAGTGGTCCCGAGACGACGGAAGCGTCGGATTCGCTGTTCTCCACGGCACTGAAGAGGCTATGAACGTGGACGTCAGTCCCGGGAAGCTGAGCCTATCCTACCCTCGCGGCAACTCGACAAGTATCTTCACCTTCCTCGTCAGCTCCAACCCATTGGGTGGCAAGCGAGACATTCGTGGCTTCGAGGACGTCGAGGGAATCAACGTCAACGTTACCGGCAGCGTGAAACTGCAACCGGAGATTGGCTTTTGCGGACTCGTCGGCGGCACATGCTCCATCATCCAGTAAGTGGAAAAAATAAAACAGTATTCCTGTTGCTGAGCGGCGCTAATATGGAATAGCGGTTTTGAATTTTGGAACATTACGTACGTGATGCCTGGGAACTCAACCGAGGTCCCGACAATTCATCTCGAAATCGACACGGCCAGCAAGTCAGACTCTTGAAGCGCCATCGGACTTCGGGTAGGGCAACTATTGCGCACTTACATTAATAAATTACGTTCTCAAATAACTCAAGTATCTCTGCTACTTATTGTTTGTCACATTGTGATATCCCGGATACGGATGGCTTTTGAAGCGGTGTCATTATCTTTAATATCAGGTCCATCTTATCTACAAGCTCAACCACGCAGCCATCACTCGCTGTCTAGTAAGCCAGTAGTCAGCCGGCGTGTGTATACTTCGTCTGGTTCAAGGAGACACTTTCCACTGCAACAGCACAGTAATCAGCTTGACAAGCCAACAGCCCCATCGTAAATGGGAAACAGGGAAACATAAGCGTTTCTAGAGTTCCAACCACAATACATGACACGAAACGCTCAGCGAGTGCCGTTGGCATGCCACATCAATACACTACCTCGTGTGCTCGGCAACCTTGGACCGTTTGCGCCTTGGCGAGATAGCCCGTCTTGGCGAGTGCTTTCGCAGGAAAAGTTGGAGAGTTTTTCAACTTCCAGCCCTTGTCCAAGGCCCAATCATCCAACATCACACAATGGGGGGGCAGGAGTAAGACGAGGTCTTGGCAACCAACATATCGCTCAAGTGGAGACCGATCGACCGATGCCGACGACAACATTAAAACACGACAGAGGCCCATCGGGGAGGTTGCTGAGATTGCGTGGTGCTTTCCCGACGGTCTCCTCTACTCTGTCTCTGTCCCTCTTTCAAGCCCTAATAGACCGCTAAATCACCAGGGCCAGATCCGTAGCCAGCTCAGTAGCCACCACGGCAATGCGCTTCCAGGGGGCGACAGCACTGGGCTTGCTCCACGCAGGTCTCACGGCCGCGAAGCTCACCTACGCGAGCAACCAGGCCAGAGTCTTCCCCGACAGCAAGGCGGTCGCCGCGAACTTCCCCGAAGTCGAAGATGTCGAGCTCTTCTCGCCCGCCTTCGCGAATCCGGAGAGCGTGCCCAGCGGCTTCGCCAATGGCACCAGCAGCCCAACAGACGAGGCGACTCTCGGTAAGTGTCACCGAGACCCTAACCCTCCTCCCCAAGCACGTATTAAACGCCGGCGACCGACCTAACAACCCACGCAGACCACTTCCTCCGCACGCTCGCCGCACGCAACGAGTGGATGACGTACCGCAGCTCCGATTTTCGGTCCGAGGAGGGCCGCCTCATCCCGTACGTCTATCTATCCACCTCCGAGTCCGTCCCCGACGGCAACGGCGGCCTCGAGTCCCGCGCTAACGCCATCGCGCCGGGCAAGGTCCGCATCTGGATGCAGGGCGGCGTCCACGGCAACGAGCCCGCCGGCGACCAGGCGCTCCTCGCGCTGCTGGGCAAGCTCGACGCCAACGCCACCTGGGCCGCCTCGGTGCTCGGCAAGGTCGACATCATGATGCTGCCGCGGTACAACCCGGACGGCGTGGCGTACTTCCAGCGGTGCCTCGCGACCAACTACGACCCGAACCGCGACCACACGAAGCTCGCGCGGCAGCAGACCCGCGACATCAAGAGGCTCGTCATGGGCTTCGCGCCCCACGTGGGCGTCGACTGCCACGAGTACAGCCCGGCGGACCCCCTCGGCGCGGACGGGCAGTGGGTGGAGGCGCAGGATGGGCAGTTCTCCGCCATGAAGAACTCCAACATCCACCAGGACATCCGGAGCCTCTCCGAGGCCGTCTTCGCCACCGCCGTCGCCGCAGCCATGGGGCGCCGCGGCCTGCGCTGGGGCCCCTACGCAACCGGGCACACGGGCACCGACGACGTGGTCATGAAGGAGACGACGGGCGACGCCAAGATAGGCGACAGCGCCGTCGCGCTCGGCCAGGCCGTCGTGTTCCTTACGGAGACGCGCGGCATCGGGCTGGCGGACCAGCACTGGCGGCGGCGCGTCGCCGCGGGGCTGACCATGGTCGAGGCGATCATCCAGACGGCAGCGGACCGGGCCGACGAGGTGTACGCCACGGTCGAGGGCGCGCGCGCAAAGTTCATCGCCGGCGGCGACGACATCGTCGTCACCGAGTCGGCGCGGCCGACCAACATCTCGTGGCAGTTCATCGAGGCGGCGACGGGCGCGCTGGTCGACGTGCCGGTGCGCTTCCTCAACACGACGCCCGTCGTCGCGGGGCTGACCCGGCGCCGGCCCGAGGCCTACGTGTTCTCGCGGGCGTGGGTCGACGTCGCCGAGCGCCTGCGCGTCACCGGCGTCGACGTGCGCGAGCTGCGCGCCGACTTCCGCGGCGAGGTCGAGGCGCTCAACGTCACCGGCGCCGACGCCGTCGATGAGGGCGGGGCCAGGTTCGAGGGCGTGTCGCGGACGAAGGTGACGACGGAGACGGTGCGGAAGGAGGTCCGCATCCTGGCCGGCGGGTTCTGGGTCGGCACGAGGCAGAAGAACGCCGCGCACGCGTTCGTGACGCTGGAGCCGGAGGGCATCGACTCGTATGCCACGTTCAACATCCTCCCCGTGAGCGTGGGCGACGAGTACCCTGTGTACCGGGTGATGGCGTAGCTGTCACTCGTGTCGAGTTGCAGTGTTTGAAGGAGAACAAAGAACTGGTACAGACGAGCAAAATCATGATCTGTAATGTTTCACTGATATATATGATGGCCTCGAAGTGACGAGCATGCATCAGATGGAAATAAAACAAGCCAAGACTTTCGAGAAGTTGGAATCTTTTTGTTTTATCACATGAACCGATCTTGATGGCATCAGCATGACAGAGTAGATAGAAGAAGCCTGCTAACTGAATCTAAAAATCAAGAACGGAGGAACAAAGCCGCAATTCTCCTGGCACGCATGATAGTGGCATCAGGAAACAGCAAAAGGGATATGAAAAGATATTGACCAGCATGGGGGTCGAACCCACAATCTCCTGATACACGACTTGTTGTGTTTAATCGTAGTCAGACGCCTTGCCATTGGGCCAACCGGCCAGACAATCCAGAACACCTGGGGTGTCCGTCTGTGAGTAAAGGCGATAGGCAGTTTTGCAATCTATGTTTCTCTTCATTGCAGCCAGACAGCAGGGACTGGGATTTGGGAACAGGGACTCGGATGGCTGGGGATCTGTGGGCAAGCGACGTTGGCCAATGACATACGTCTCTGGGGGGGGCGGGTTAGAAGCCAACGTTGGAAAAAAAATTAAAAAAATTTGCTAGTCTGAGTAAGTCCTTCGGCGGCTTCCGGCGAATGCTAGTTCAAAATGCCTCAGCCTCCCTCCCGATGTCGGGGATTTGGCTGCAGGCCCGATTTCCGCGGCCCCGCTGGTTGAGTCTCCAATGATGCCCCGGATTATTGATTCGTGGAGTATCTATTAGTAAGGAGATACACCCGAGCTCACGATGACGATGCTTGCGAGAAGGGGCTGTGCAATAGGTATCAGATGATGGACATTCTAGCCCATGGAGGCATAAAGACGATACTCATCATCGTAGGTCGCCCATGGCGGCGACTTCAGACTAGTTTTACCGGTTGACGAGCGTGGTGCGGTTATGTTTTATCGTCTATTGTCTTCTGGTTTATATCGAGACTCTATCAACAATCTTGCTGAGGCCCGATGTCTCGGTATTGTCTATGACCTGCGGCCACTCTCCTCTCAAACCAATAGGTTCCTCCAACTCTTTAGTATCCCCGGAAGATGAGGTCCTCTCTCTTGGGGCCGGTGCCGATCCAGACAACCTTGACGCCGACAAACTTCTCGATGAACTCAATGTACGCGCGGGCCTGCTTGGGCAGGTCGTAGTACGTCTTGCAGCCCGTCGTGGGCGTGTTCCAGCCCTCGAGCTCCTCGTAGACGACCTCAGCCTCATCGAGGGCCTTGAGGTTGGCGGGGAAGGAGGCGAAGGTCTCGCCCGTCTGCTTGTTCTTGTAGGCGACGGCGACCTTGAGGGTGGGGAAGGTGTCGAGGATGTCGAGCTTGGTGAGGTTCAGCGCCGTGTAGTGGTTCAGGTCCGTCGAGTACTTGACGACGACCAGGTCGAGCCAGCCGCACCGGCGGGAGCGGCCGGTAGAGACGCCGATCTCATGGCCGATCTTCTGGAGCTTCTCCCCCGTCTCGTTGAGCAGCTCCGTGGGGAAGCCGCCACCGCCGACGCGGGTAGTGTAGCTCTTCACAACACCGACGATGTTGCTGATCTTCTTGGGGTTGAGACCGAGCTGGTTGGGAGGGTCAGAAACATGCCGGCTGGCACTCGCGGGGGCACGAAACTTACACCGGTGAAAACACCTCCAAGACCAGTGTTTGATGACGTGACGTAAGGGTAAGTTCCGAAGTCTGGGGCAGGTGGTCAGCAGAGGGCGCGCGCCCGTCGAGGTATCGCTTTTTTCACATACTCAGGTCAAGCATGACAGCCTGGGCACCCTCGACGAGAATCTTGTTGCCGTTCTTCTGGGCGTCGGCAATGATGGGGACGGCGTCGACAACAAAGGTCTGCAGATCCATGTTAGCAACAAGTCGATCGGTGTGAATTTGATGGGGCGGGGACGCACGCGGAGGTCTTCTCTGTACTGCTTGAAGCGCTTGATCTCATCCTCGACGTCGTAGACGAGGAGGTCGCCGAAGCGCTTCTTAAAGCCATGGGCGAGCAGACGGAGCTTACGCTCAAAGATCTCCTCGTCGAACATCTCGCTGATGGTGATGCCGTTGCGGGCAGCCATGGTGCTGTAGGTTGGGCCGATGCCGCGCTTGGTGGTGCCAATGCTGTTGCCGCCAAGCTCCTGCTCCTCCAGCCCGTCGACTTGGATGTGGCAGTCGGTGATGATGTGGCAACGGTCAGACACCAGGAGGCGCTCGCGGATGTTCTTGAGGCCCTTGGCCTCGAGGTCAGCCATCTCCTTGAAAAAGGTCGGGACATGGACGACGGCGCCGGAGCCGATGAGGCTTATGCACTTCTGGTGCAGGAGACCGGAGGGGAGGAGGTCTGGAGGCAGAGCAGGTCAGCATCAGAGGGGGGTGAGGAGAGAGGTAGCGAAGCGACGCATTGAGAGGAGCAACATGTTAACTTACGGAAGTCGTAGCTGACACCATCGACAATGACAGTGTGACCGGCTGGGAGCAGTCGGGTTAGAATGCGTTATGCTTGGAATTGGTCATGAGGAGTTGGAGTGACTCCTACCATTGTGTCCGCCCTAGGGCCATCAGCATGCGATTGACTATCCAGAAGGTGCCGCAGTCCCAACCTGAGCTCTGGCGCAAATCTGCGCGTCTTGTCCGAGGCTGTATCCGGGAGGGTCAGAGGGTCATTAGGGCGAGGCCGAGGGCACGAGGGATAGCTTACACGTCAACCAGCTTTCCCTTGCCCTCATCACTATTGTCGCGCAAAGTGTCAGTTGGTTGATGCCGTGGCGATTGGCGCAGCAGGGCAAACGTGTCGCCAAGACGCGACCCCTGTCGGTATACACACGCACACACGAGAACCAGATGCATGTATACCTCGAGGGCCGTTTGTCGACGTAGCCGCCCTGCTGGCTGGGATAACGATTCGAGAGAACAAGACAGAGATATGGAACATGACGCGAGAAGAGACGCAGAGACGGAAGAAGGAAACGAGAAAAAACATGCTGGGCCAAGGTAGAGCAAAAGGCAGAGAGGGCAAAGGCAAGGGAGGTCGGGCCACGGGAAGATTTGGCAGCTTACCCCCACTGGGCGCCGAGGACGATGTCAATGGTAGACATTGCGTCTCGTAGTGTGTGCGAGTAGAGTAGAGTAGAGCGTAAGAGCGAGTGATTGTATAGCAACACGCAAAAAGGCTGTTCTTTGCAAGCGAATTGTCCAAAGTATGGGTTGCTGCGATCGCAACGTCGGTCTGCGATAGTCTCACAAAAACAATCGAGAGGGAAAGACGCGGGGTTTTAAAAAATAAAATTCCCAAATAGAGGGGCAGGTTTTGCTTTGGCGGGGTCGCTAATTGCTAGGTACGTAGTTTGGTAAGTCAGTACATACCTACAGCACAGTACGGTAGCAGGGTAGGTGCCTATCATTCTGCGCTGCGCTGCGCTGCGATGCGCTCTGCGTTCTGCGCGCAGGGATTATCGCCCCGCTAGTTAGTGTGTGGCTCTCTTTTCTCAATGACGCACCCTGCGTTATCGGCCGGTCATTCACTGTACAAATAACTTCAGCAAACACGCTCCGTACCGCGGCTACTGCTATGCTACGCACGTGCAAGGTAGTGTACAGGTGCGCAGGTACGTACCGGTTATCCGCTCCACGGGACAGAACCCTCCGAGTTGGAGGGATTAGGTAAGACAGCAACAAGCGTCTTGTGGCTGAGGTCGCCATCGAGGTCAAGCCACACTATCAGTCATGAGTCATATCATCATCCACAAGCCACATCCACAAGCCATTTCCACGCCTCATGTCTCCTCACCATCCATCCACATCCAGTCCAATCAGCCCTCCTGACAGACATGGCATGGATCACTATCTTAACACCAGCTTGGATTTGGAAAATGAGGCTATTAGATATTCAATGAAGCCCGAAATACCTATTGTTTTCGATAGATATTAACGAGCAGCTTCACCAAGCCGTCGAGTCCTCAGCTCGAACAAGCTTTATCCCCCAGCAAATACTATGAGCCCATGACCCATGTCGATTCTCCGCTTACTTGTGCTGCCGAAGATCCCGAACATCGATGAGAACCCTTTCAGCTACGGCCGCGGGCATGCCACACAGAAAACCGCAAGTCGATAGAAATTTCTCACTAGCCGAACCGGGCAGGTCCCATCGTCACGTTGCAGAACCGTCCAATCTTAGTTATCTGATCCATCAGATAAAATTTGAGCCCTGTCACCCGGCGCCGTAACCCCCCGGTTCTCAGACCATTATCAATCTTATCACATCCCCAAGCCCATCATTGCCCTCACCAAACCCTGATCCAGACTCATCTCTCCGCAACGCCGTCCAAATATTGACGGCGAGGGCCTGAAGTAAGCGGCAGGGTCTGTAACCGAGAGAGCCAGATCCGGTATGGCCTGAAGACCACTTTCCCAACTGGCCGGACCAACTAGCCGTACTTGGCGACAGATGCGCCGACGAGCCGTCCTCCACGATCAGTCCATGATCGTTGGGGATGGTCTCGCTGCCTCCAATGTGGGTGCTACATGCACGAGCTTGACTCTGTATATTGCCTTTCCGTACCCCTGGGCGGATCGGATTACGTGGCCGCCAGCCACGTCTACGGACTTATAACACTCCCCTGGCTCCCAGCGCGTGGCACGAGAGTTTTGTTTTCTGTTCCTCTCTCCCGCTCATTTTGTTGTAGCCAATCCCCAAGAAACCCCTTGCAGCCTCTCCAACGCCGTCCGTCCAAAATGAAGTACTCCTACCTCCTTTTTGCCGCCATCGCCAACCTGGCCGTCGCCCAGCAAAAGCTCACCGACGTTATCCCTAAATGCTCCGTCGACTGTCTTACCAAGGCCGTCAAGGACGGTACCAACTGTAGCAGCATAGACGACTCGACCTGCATCTGCGAGGCCACCAATTACCGCAACATCTACACCGTCGGTGTCCCTTGCGTTCTCCAGTCGTGCAGCAGTGACGTCGCCACTGGTACGTTCTCATCTTGAAACTCCCTTCTGCTCTTCCGTGATCGCTTGGACACCGTCGCTCACGCAAGCCCCAACAGGCCAGCTCCTCCCGGCCGCTGCCAAGTTCTGCCACGATGTCACCGGCGGCGCCTCCGCGCCTCCCGTCGAGTCTGCCTCCGCATCCGCCACAGCGTCTCTCTCTGTGGCATCTGCCTCTGTTTCTGTCTCAGTGACCGTTGCACCAACCGCGAGTGCTTCTGGCTCTGCTGCCAGTGGTGCTGCCGCCACCGCCACCACCGCCCAACCTGCCGCCGCTGCCGCCGTTGGCTCCATGGGCGCGTTCGGTATGCTCGCTCTTGGTGCTCTCGCTGTATTCTGAGATGGACCGGGGTGCTATGATATATGAAAAATGAATACCTGTACGCTTCGCATAATGTTTATACAGATGATGGATACTAGACACTCATAAGAGACTCTAAAGCGTTCCAATTTGCTACCTCCATAAGCGAGAAATTCACGTACCCAAACATTTCACTGATAGGTCAGATGACTCCTTTCTGCTTCAACTAAACCACCTGCATTGGCACCATGCCATGATATGGCAAGATGAACTGAACTGTCTGCAGAGCATTATATTCCACTGTCGGCTCTGCACCCCTAAACTGAATCTGTGAGGAGACATCTTTGCTTTACTTATCTACCCATCATGCCAGCAGCATCGCACACAGTTTGTCTACGATATGATAATGCATTCTATTCCCCCATGTGCATCCATACTTTTCTTAAAGCGTCCTCGTAAAGCCACAGGTTCTCGTGCATCTTCATTTTAACGCCAAACTCGGCAAATGCCTCAATGAAGGGATGGTGATGACTTTCATTATAGCAGCCCACGTGGAGGGTGCGGAAGTTTGGAAGCATGCCGTCGTGGACACGATCCATGAGTTGCGAGAGGCCCTGCTTGAGACATACCCAGTTGCAACCGCCAATGGCCAAAACGCGCAAAGACTTGGGTAGGGCGCACATGAACGGAACAATCGTGCTGGCCGAGTCCCCGTGCTCAGATAACACCGATGGACCGGTCAAGTCGAAGAGGAGGGCCTCGAGCGACGTCAAGCCCGCAATAGTCTCAATCACTGCCACGGAGTCGTTGCGGAGAGGGTCCCAGATAGTTTCGTTGCCTTGGGCATTCCACTGAGTGCAGCCCAGTCGCTTGATAGTGCGAGACAGGGGCCGCATCAACTGCATGAACGATGCAACATCCCGGTTGCCTGAGAGGTACCGTACCTCCTCAATGCTCTTGCAGTGGCTAATGTGCGCTCCGAGTGTCCTTTCAAAGGGGATGGAATCGGTGGAGTTGGTGATGTTTATAGACCTGAGGCTGCTGAGGAAGGTCACCATGTGAGGAGGAGTCGGGACCTGCGATTGGACTGTGACAGGAGCCCAGTCGAGGAGTGGTGGGCGACAATCACCTAGCAGATATGTGTGAAGATGCTGCACGCTCGGAGCAACCGCGGCAAGTCTGGAGAGATAGCCCATATAATGTGACTCGGGGATGTCTTCAGCAAAGCGCACATCCAACTTCACACGGCGGAGACGCCTCATGCCGTGCCACTTTTGAGAGCAACAAGCGACGGTGTCGAGGAACTTGAAGACTTTCTCCACCTCCGTTTCCTTGACAAAGTCTATGGACACAATGTTTGGGGTATGAAACAGGAGCATTTCCCCCAACACACATTGATAGTCTCGGCTTAAACGATTTGAGTTCTTGTCGGCCACTAATGCCGGGTGGTCTGAAAAGGGGGAGCCTAGAGCAAGAGCTCTGGATCTAATGACATTTCTGAAGGTCTTCGTATCCTCCCAGGGCCAGTTTTGATAATCCAAACTCAGAGAGACGCACTTGACATGGATGGCTAGGTTCGGATGCTGGATGAGCGTTGGTAGGAAGGTGAAGAAGCTCCTGTCCCAGCGTGACTCGAAGGTGTGATAGAGACTTGGGGTCGCGGCTTGGTGCCATTTTTTGTCTACCAGACACAGGTTGTAGAGGTTGACCTTGGAAAACGTGTCGTCTTCTTCCATTAGAGAACAGTGGGTGCAGAGACTTCTCGCGATCACCCCATAGATCTCAATGGGAAGACTGTCCATACCGGTGGAATGCATCTTCGGAGACTGGACTGAGACCGAGGCAGTCGGCTGGCTAGAATAGGCCGAAGCAAGTGTGAAGAGACGAAGAGCTTCATTCAGAAAACCAGTGCAACTGGAAGCGGCTGATGACATGTTGTATGGATAGATCGGAGTTCGAAAGAAATGGGGGCAGCGTAAAAGGATGTTGCTGTGATGTTTTAGACTTGGATGGAGGTCGAAAACAGCGTAAGTGATAGACGGTATGTTCGAAGGCGATTTATGAGCAAAGGAGTAAGTTGGGTTGCAGTTATTGGAATGATCAAGACTGATGTTCAAGGGAGGGCGAAAGGGTCTTCTCTACCAAGTGCGCCGTACTGGAGATAGCAACGAATGGATTCCATTTGCTTTTCCACCGGAAGAGGTAATCTAAAATGATACCCGATAGCCATGGGGCATGCATTAGGTGTTCCACGGTGATTTCGAAGCATAATATGATCGCCAACGTAAATGGTAGAGAATAGAAAGAGAGTCACGTCTTCAACCAGACACGTGGAAATGACAACGATTGGGGATATGTTTTCCCGCTCATTCTAAACGATGCAAATAGCAGACCACGATAAAAGAGTCTGGGTCAAAGGAGCTCTATGACACACATATTCCATGGCTCGATACCCCATCCCATGCTTTCATCTGTAGACTTCTTCACATCTACTTCCTTTAATCGTCTTGTAGATCATGACTGCTTACGGATGCTACCTTTACCTGCCAAGCTGCCGCCGAACCATCGCATACTTGAACAGTGTTGCATAACTTGTCATCAAATTGAAAAGAACGCCCGAACAACAGGCATCATAAGACACTTTCCCTCTGCCGCGAAACACTTTTAAAAGTAGAATATCGACATATACTCAAATAGTTGTTCTCGGTAGTTGTTTCGCTTCCATATGTGAATGTGCCCCGTTTACTGGGTGAGCTCTCATGCTTAATGTATGCTAACTATATACACGAATGGCCCTATGCAACGGGTCTCGGACCTGAGAATAAGATTGGATTTCAAAGATTGAATGCGCTCGCAGAGTGTTCTAGTTCCTCCCATATTGGTCGCTTTCTAGCGTCAAGCATCTAGCAGGTAAACAGAGCGGGTCCGGGGATGGTGTAGGTGGTGACAGGAGGCCAGTACTAAGGAAATAATGGTTAGACGTTTCAAAAAGCTAAAGATAAGAACTATGAGAGAAAACTTACAATGCTGATGGTGACACCGGGGTCGGATGACTTGTAGGCGCCAGGGAAGCTGACAGTGGAGGAGGGGGTCTTGGAGCCAGTGCCTCCAACAACGTTGATCTGGGCGCACTCCATGTAGAACTGAGCACCGGGGTAGCTGCCAGCGGCGTGCAGGGCGATCATCTCGGCACGGAGGAGGTACTGGCCGGGGGCGATGCACTCGGGGATCTTGATGCTGTGGCGGCCCTGGCCATTGATGACCTTCTCGGTACCCCAGACGCCGTTGTTGTAACCGTCCTGTTGGATCTTAAACCAGCCAGAGCTTTTCGATATACATTGTTAGAGCTAGAATCCCTATAGTTACTAGAATGAAACTCACCCGATCCCGCTGTCGGAAGTAGCATCGTTGACCTTCTTCAGGTACGCGATGGTTGGGCCCTTGTGGGTGCTGTCCATGACGTCTGCGGGGCCGGAGCCGGTAGAGCTGAGCATGTAACGCCAGATAGCGGTAACGTTCTGGCCGGCCTGGACGGTAATGACCTTGGAAGTGGGAGTTGTCGGGTTGGGAGCTCCGTTGCAGGCAAGCGAGTCAGACTGAACGTTTTCGATCGGACCGTTGTACGACGGAACACGAACGCCGCCGCCGATGCCCTGGTTTACGCCACCAACCTCAAGGGAAGAGAAGATGGTGTGAGCGCTGGCCAAGCTGGCCGTAAGAAGAGGGAGCAGAACCTTCATTGTGAGCTTGGGTGGGTTTGAAAGTTGAATGGAAAGACCGGGAGCGTTGCAGAGGCTGAAAGAATGAATATGTGCTCAAATGCGATCGTCTCGATTAGCGTTATTCGGAATGGGATGATGAGAAGATTATAGGTTTGAGATGGTATATATAGAGATTCAACGTTTCGCCGTTTCCTGGGGTTAGTTATCATGAGTCGTCGGCTTCAGTGTTGCAGAGGCCCTTCCGTCAAGGGCGAGAGGGCTGCAACTAACCAGGTGATGGATAGCCAAGAACGCCACGACGGCGACATATGAGCCGTCTTTCTGCTTAAGATTTGACTTCTGGAACAGTGGGCCGTGATGACGGGTAACGAGGACCGTCAGACAGGGCCTTGAGTGGATCTACGGAGGATGATGGTCCGGATAATACAGCAATATTACACGGAACCGCTACCGACATTCCCGCCCATAGTGACCCAAGGCTCTGGGCTTTCATTTAATTAAGGCACTATTATCAGAGAATCCCACTTGCTGCGCTTTTGCGTAGAAAAAAAAACCTTGGCAAGTGCCACGCGCCTCACAGTTTGCCACTTCAACGTTAACCCTCAAGATGCGCCATCCACTCAACGGAACGTGGAAGCTTTAGTTAGCCGGCGCTTATCTAGATGCAGGATGCCTACCGCATTTCTAATCCTAGCTTTGATTGAGGGACGGGCGTGGAGGTGATTGGTTATCCAGCTTCATTCTACTTCCAGTTCGGGAATCGGCCTGGCTGTCCGCAACCGTTAGATAACGGAGTTCCTTGAAGAGCCGGCCAAACGCCAAGACGTACACGTGCAACTTTCACCTGGAGATTACCGCAGGCATTCAAGATTCTATTCGTCTGATCAATCATTGGGTTTCATACAATATCGATCAAAGACCAATGGTGCTGCCCGGATCTTTCTGAGGCATCTGGCCCCCAATTACTACTTCCCTAATTGTACCCATCCAGATCATCTTTTCTAAGACTATTGGCAAAGAACGTCACGTTATTATGGGTTCTTAAAATAGCAGGGGGTAGCGGGCTGAGAGGACTTGATATGAGATGAATCATTCAACCAAACCTCCTCTTATTCTCACCTGACGCTGTGTGCCAAGCTTGGAGTTAGTGATGCATCACTTGGCAGCGTCAGCGCCATGTGGATTACGCAGTATAATTCCGAAGGTAAGACCAGTGTGTAAACGTGAGAGCCTCCCTGACAAGCGTGTGTTGAATTATGGTAACTCTCTCTGTGGCTCCTCTTGTCTCCTCCCAGTCGACTTCGCGGTCCAAGATCATGACGCTCGGTTAGGGCTCCGGATGGGTGGCGGGCGTGAATCCGCGAGGATGATGAGATGGTATGGATTCGGCGTTTTAATTTAGCAGCAGGGATGCGGATGACTTAGACTGAACGGTTATCGCGAGTTGAAGGAGGTCAAGCTACAGCAAGTTAGGGAAAAGGAGGAAAGACGTCTTTCCAAGATGACATCGGCCCTCTGCGTGTAGTACAGCAGGAAACCGTGGACGAAACATGCAGACCCCGCGCCCTTCTTGTCTTGATCGAAATATTCAGGTTCCTCTAGCCCATCAACCATCATAGAGACTCGCGCCTTCATCCAACATGTTCTAGGCACTTGCCCTCAACCCTAAGAACAAAAAGGAGTACATCCTGTTACCAAGGACACACAAGGTGCGGCACAAGAGACTTCAGCACAGTATCAGGGACGCAAATTCTCTCGATATCAAATTCCCTAGAAAGAACCAATCGACCCGTTCTCGCCGAGGATTAGCAATCCAATATCAGACCCGCCTTCAGATCAAATGAGGGTCTAAAGACTTCGCAGACGGCATAGTTGGGCCATGAGTTCTGGCAGTCAGAACCAAAGCGCCGGGTTGCACTTGACAGAAGTCGCATAGTCAGAGATACCGTACTCCTGATGAATGCCCCAGCATCCTTCCTCGGACGTGACGAGATAATACTTCTTGCAGCCGCGGAGAAAGGCAAGGGCTGTTACGTGTACAAATCCGACGGCTACAGAGAGGACGGTCACTTTACCTGGCCCAATGGCGAGAGCATGGTTGCCATCAACAGGCAAGGATGCGTGAGTGACGCTATTGATAGGGTTGTCACTAGCGAGGCAGACGTGCTGACTTCATGCGCGTATTGTAGTCCGAAGACAGCAACAAGGTCACGCCGGTCCACTGTCCCCGGGGTTTGACGAGCTCGTGCACCTGGCGAGGCACGCCCGAGGACGGCGGCATCTGGGGCGACTGCGATGGGCAGTGCCACACTGGTGAGACGGCCGTCGTGTGGTCCAAATGGAGAGGCTCTCCCTTGGCTGACATAAATCGGCCGCGCAAGGACTGTGCGCGAGGGTTTAAGGTACTCTAGTGCAAGACCCCCAGCTTTAAGAGCATTATCAAGGACTGCTACTAGACGGGATAGTGAGGGCTTACCCGCCTAGTAATAGGATTAGCGGACAGGGCTGACCTGATTTGTAGCATCCTAAGTAACGAGTGCACCTTAACGCACACTAAGGTGACGACCAAGGCTAGAGCCTGCTCTATAGGCCGCGTGCAAAAGTACTACTGTCCTCAGGACACGGGACTGTACAAGTGCGCGTGGCGTAGCACTTCGCCTGACTGTGTCGACAGCAACTACAAGTCCCTATACGAGTTGCAGATTAACAGCCACACTAGTGGTGACTCGTATAACGCATGCAGCTGGGGCCGGGAGAAGGTGCTCTGATGCCAGGTCCGCGTAGATGTGCCCAAGCCGCTGACATGCAAGATTGACTCGTGCATGCTCGACTACAACTTTTGCTCGCAGACCAACCGCCATGCGCCATGGCTGGGGCAATCACATTAAGCCGCGCGAGGAGGAGGGGGGCGAGACGGTCGTGGCTCTGGCCAAGGCTCGGGCAGAGGCCAATGCCCAAAACAGTATTGGAGTGACGGTCGTGATTCGGCAGGAGAACAGAGAGTACCAAATCTCAGCAAGCGTGAGTACAAGTGGCTGGTCTCTTTCGGAATCGTGATCATCCAGGAGTCCTTCGCGTATCCTCTGCCGTTGCAGCTCAAGGGCAGGCTCCGGCAGGGTTTTGTGAGGGTGCTCTCATGGGGATGATTTACGTACCTCCAACCACCTTGATAATATTGAGCTCTGGACACTCATATACCAAGTCCCACAGCCGTCAAGTCATCTCGTGAGCAGCAAGCAGGGGGACCGACTGCCACTACCTTTCTTGAACAGGCCTATTCCAAGGCATATCACCAGGCGTAAAGGACGTGCTCCGCGCTAAGTCCTGCTACATAATGATGCTGTTGTTGAGGCAGTAGTAGCTGCACGGAATAGTCCAAATCGACAAGTGCGTTTTGTCCGGGCGTTGAGTATTGTCATGGTGGGAGTCCAAATCTGTCCTTCATTATGTCCTCCTTGCACGGGGCCGAACTTACATGCCATATGTAGGATAAGATATGAGCAAGATATCGTACCTTGATCTGGTTTCGACCAAAAGGAGGTTCTATTAGCTGTTCGCTTAGAACATCCTCATACCCCCAATATTTTGCAGCTCTCATGATTATGTGGACTGGGAATTTGTAGTAACAAGTCATTGGCTATTGGTAGTATTAT
The DNA here is from genome assembly GCF_000149035.1 of Colletotrichum graminicola M1.001. Taxonomy (NCBI): domain Eukaryota; kingdom Fungi; phylum Ascomycota; class Sordariomycetes; order Glomerellales; family Glomerellaceae; genus Colletotrichum; species Colletotrichum graminicola. The sequence continues at coordinate 363,829 of NW_007361049.1, forward strand.
AAGAAGTTAACTTGGTTGTAAGATCAAAGACATGCAGCCTAGCATCTTGTCATATGTATGCACGATGGACCGCAATACTAGTAAAAATGATCACATCACAAAATAACTCCGGCAAACGTTATCGTACATCAGACACAGTAGCTATACATGGTGAGGCCCATCTTATTCTTAATTGAAAAAGCAAGGGGGTTGGGTATCTGTCTCGATCTTCTAAACCGCTATATGCACAAATGTACGAGAGTCCATCGTTTGCGTCGTAAAAGTCTTCTATCGCGGAACTATCAGGCCAAATTCCAGACACCTGGCCTAGTCTGACAGAGCGCAATCTTTGAAATCTCTTTAACTAGGAAAAGTCAGCACGAACGTTCACCGTTTTTGTGTTATCAGGGTCATGGCCGGAGACCTACATTCTTTCCACGTCATCGGCTCTTTGGTTTCGCCAGCGGATTGCCGCCAGAGTCTAGCCATCCAACTGGTCACCAGGAGGTCCAATTCTTTGTCTTCCATCGCGGTCTTGATTTCCAGCTGAGGCATGTTGAGCAACTTCTTTTCCTTGTCCCTCTTGGGCAGCGTCTCGATTGCAATGATCTCACCCTCCATGCTCTTCCAGTGTATCTCGTTCTCGTGCTTCAGCTGATGCGCCACGCTATTGCCGACCTTGAAGTGATCTTTGACCTTCCACCCGGCCACGCTGGGCATCAAGTGCACTTCCTTGTATGTTCTTTTCGCATTCATCTGGCCTTCTATGACAACCACGTCGTACAGCTGCATTTTGTAGCTTTCGAGTGATCTTAAAGGATCTTGTTTGAAGTCATAGATGTGGTCTAGTCTCGTCCTGATCTTGTCGCTGCCGAGCGCTGGGCTGACTCTATAGACAACTTTCTGAACCCCGTAGGTAAGTGACCTTGCATCTGTGACGATGTTGCTCAGCTCGTAGAGTGCGCGAGGCGGGGATGTGTTGGCGAAAATTGTTGTCTTGTCCAGAAATAATTTCGGCGTCTCCCCGCAATTGAGTTGTCCTCTTGCCTCTGTAAGGGTATCGTTGTATGTTGGGGGTTTTACGTCTTGGACGTCGATCATTGACGAATTGGGTGCCATGATTGACACGGTAGGTTTTTTTACCGATGATGTGATTCCTCGAGTTGTCCAATATTGTTGCGGGTCAGTAGACAGTAATAAGATCCGATGCGTGAAGTCGATGATGCGACGAAATGGTATTAATAACTACAAATGTGATGGGCTGTCAATGATATATTGTCAAGCGACTTGGTCAAGAAGCCTAGAAATACCCTTCGAAGCACTTGCATCATTGTCGTCCGCAGCAGTGGTGAATTCTTCGCCCGATCAGGCTGTTTTGTCGGCATAGCTTGCTAGGCATACACATTTCCACCCAACGACACTGGTTGTCATTTTTGAGTATTGCAGTCTATTGGTCTATTGCTGCGAAGGATCGGCATGCCTGTCGTCTGCTTTCGCCATCGGAGGATTTTTGTGACTGAGCAAAGACACCATTGCACAGCCACCGGGCACAGCAGTGTCAGGTCTCAATCGACGGCCGGGGTTAATCTGTGTTCGGGCTAGGCTAACTGCAGTCACATAATCTGATTTGAATACTATGTACAACAAGGTGGGCTTCGGTCCACATGGGAGCATCTCTGCGGACAAGGCGCAAGTAGTGTAGTTTGGCATGCTGGGGCAGATCCGCAATGCCCTCAGATATCAAATAGCCAGGGTCTCTTCCATACAATCTCATCCTCACGTGGTCTCATTAGTAACACACTACGACGCGAACCGATATCAGTAACCTCCCATTTGGGGTAAGAAAACAAAGGAATAAGGGGAAGCGAATGGAGAGAACAGAAGCAAAATGGGTATAATCTCTATGTTGAATCGGATTTGATTCTGACACGATCTATCCCGGCATCCCTTGCTCACCCGCAAAAGCAGGGGCCACGTGTAGTTCATGACGAACGATGACGCAGGCAGCAGCACACAATCTACTGTAAATCCAATAACCTATAACGCACTGCTCTAAACTTTCCTTTTGAATTATCTTGGACTTCAGCTTCACATAACCCAAAAGAATATCATTGTTCGGAGAACCTTGCCACGACATGCTACGATCGGCCAACCAACTGCGTCTTGCGACCAAGTTCCCCGCTCCAGTTGCCAAGGCATCCGCGGTGGCAGCACATCTGACCACCCAGTCATCGCCATCAATGACCGGAAACACACAAAACCCCACACGCGATCAGACGCAAGCCACATCGGCCGAAGACAGCGCTGCAACCGTACAGAAGGAGAGGAAGGAGAAGAAGACAATGGCGGAGCTGGACGAGGAATTGCGATTGAAGCTGGAGGGTATGTCAGGAGAGGGTGGAGCAGCAGGTGTCGAGTACGAGAATGGGAGGGCCGAAGGACTGAAAAGAGGGGTGAAGTCGAACATGTTTAGAGTTATCTGAGCCAGGCAGTATGTTTTCTAAGGTTTGGGGACGCGAATGACGGATTTCGGCTTGCGTTCCCCACGGACAACACTATCAAGAAGTCGTGTCTCCAAACCGATGGCATCAAGCTGCCCATCAAGCTTGTACGTCTGGAACCCGGCTGCTTATTCCATCTCATGGCGGCGATTTTCTTACTCGAACACTAGCACCCTCTCAACACGCGGTTTGCAAACGCCGGATCGATAGGCCATGCTGGATTCCGTGATTGCGCGCCATTGAAGGATAGATATTAATAGGCGGTCGGCCGTAATTAGGTTTAATGAGTACGCGTGCCGCTGAGTCTAAAAAGCTGAGGTTAATATGCCGAGGTCAACACAAAGTCAAATTGCGCACTGGCCCCCCCCCTCCGACCGTACTCTCCAACAAAGTATAAATGCCTATCTACTCCTCTTACTTACTTTAATCAGGCCACCATAGAATGAACCAAAGGTGGTGACAAGAAGGAAGCAATATGGACCCCGAATCGCTACGCCAAAGGTCTGCGTTGCGGCTTTTAGCGCTGCGAAGCCAGATAGCATCACCAACGTTAACGAGCACAACGATAGCACTAAAACGGCTCCAAAACCCGGACCAAGATGGCTATCCTGCCAAAGTTCCTATCATATATTATCCACTCGAGACGCAGAAAGCATTTCATCACAACAGAAGACGCATAAAGCACAAGAAATACGCCAAGTATTTCCATCAAGACCTGTACATCTATGCCGACATCCCGCAGTACATGCGGGAGCCGATGCCGCCGGATGGTGTGTTGCCAATTAAAGACTGCCGTCGCTTACTCGAACCTGGCTATCACCGACACGAGAATGGCTGGCGTGCCCTCCCGGACGGGACTGCGTACGTCACGTCGCGAACGCGCTTCCCAGGTTCGACAGGAGACATGATCCGCTGGTGGTTTTGGTGGCACAGCGTCGAACCGGAGCGCTACGCCCTGTGGTTTCCATACGACCATTTGAGCGTCCACTCGAATTACGCACACCGCTTGCACCGCGACGATCTGTCTCACACGCAAAAGTGGCTGGGCTCCACGCATCGTGTGACGGAGTTCATCGGCGCGACCAAGTTGACCGTCAGAATCCATTTCGTCGACCCTGCTCACTACGGCTTGCCGTGGGCCGATCTCAAGGATGCTGGCTATGAAGCGGCGGTTTGTGCGGAGCTTTGGGACGGGTTGGTGACCAATCTGAAAATTGGTGACTTTTTGCATCTTTGGCGGAAGACCGAGGACGGTCTTGAATTACGAAGTCGGTATTGGCTTGGTGCGGGCGTCCATTACAAACTGTTCGGCATGAAAGTTGGGATTGACTACCTTGCAGGAGCGCTAGGAATCAAACATCGCATGGTAGGGGAAAAGGTTGCCTACGAACACTTCATACACGACCAGACCGAGTTTACCAACTTGGCTTCCTTCTTGCCGGATCTTTATGCCGATTATCTGGCAGGAAAGGTTTGACATCGTATCGTTTAGGGAGCAATCAGCTGCGTATAGTATGTAATATTCATTGAAACAAACCTGTTGATGAATTGGTTCATCAAAGACATTGTGAGGAGCGACTGGGTGCGCTAGTTATCGTCCTATGTTGTGCTCTCGGTGCTTAGTAGTCTCCATTGCTACTGCTCATCTCGACATGGATGACCGATCTGTTACTGCGGTACTGTGCTGGTGGATTGAACTGATGATAGGTAGATATCATGAAACATCCGCAGCCACGTAGAAGGAAGGTGTGAAATCCTTCCAAGGTTGAACCATATCTTGACATCAGTATATGCACCGAGTTTGAAGCATTCGATACCAACAAGCTACAACTAGTGGTACAATCATTCGCCTTTCACCCAACCTTCCTTCCCATTCTGCTCTTTGCTCCTCTGGCTCCATTCAGGTGGCTCGTCAATACCCTCTTCCTCTTCCTTGTCACCTTGTTCTTTGGTTTTATGGACCGTAGTGGGCTTGTGCTCGGCCGGCGAATACACCGTATATAGAATCAATGGAGTCGGGCCTTTGTTCAAGAACTGATGCTTGGTTCCGGCAGGAACAATAACCATATCACCAGCCTTCACCTCCTGCTCCTTGCCGCCGACTTGCGCCAGACCTTTGCCAGAGGTGAACGTTAGGATTTGGTCAACAGTATGGACCTAGTGTCTTGTTAGCATTCGGATTCTACCTACGCAGACCACAGCATACCCACCTCCTCGCCAATATCTCCACCAACTGGGACGGTCATAAGAACCAGTTGAGAATATAGACCGGTCCAAAGGACCCGACGGAACTCCCCAGACTCGGACGGCAGGGCTGTGGTCATATCAGGAAAGTACTGCATCTCCTTTTTGGGAGGATCGCTAGAGGGAATAGGAAATTTGCACATTGTGGCGGTCGCAAACAAGCTCCTGGTTTGTACGGGACCTGAGGTGATAGAACGGCCTAGCGAAGTCCTGCAGACGTTGCTGATTGTGCGAAAGGTCTTCTGGGTGAACATGGATTCTGTTGTGCTGGTTTGGATGATACCCAATAGAACTACCGTTCCAAGGGTATAATCCGCTGTATATAAACATGCTGGCTTTGGTGTGACGTGACGGTTTAGCGACGATGTCATGACATGTTGATAATGAATACGTCATCGACCAATCAGGCCATGTCGCTTTTCAAACTAGTTTGCCCATTGGACCCTCAGAGACGTACATATCATGATTATCAATTAATATTTTTCGAGAACTGCCGGTTATTCATCAACATTGAATACGAAAAAAATGACCAATGCTGGAAAGTGCTCCAACTTGGGGCAGCAGGCAATGCAACATGATTTGAGCTGTTGGTGGGGAGTGCTAAATTTCAAAGAAACATGGATTATTGCTCGCTAGGTGATGTGAGATCTGAGCTTGAGCTGGATAACAAGAGACATAACCCCATGCTTTTAATGGAACTTCCTGGTACATCAATACTTTTGAGTCTTTTCCATATAGATGTGAAACCCCCAAAAGAAGCGTACTATCAGTCAGCTTCGTCGAAGAATACGACCTCTCGTCAGCTATAATCAAAACAGAAAAGCAAGTGACTGAACTCAACTGGAAGTAGGTTCCCAAAAGTAATGTAGAGCGAGGGAAATTATTTACTCTTTAGAATGAATGTGGACATAATCCCCTCTTTCAGGCCATCAAGATGCTTGTTTCCGTACCTTAATTACTACAGCAGCTTCTGGTCCAGGGCGGTGTAATAGCACGTGCAAACATGAGATAAAGTCTTCAACATGTCCTTGCGTACCTCAACCAGAAAAATGTCTACTTCAGACGGCGTCCGGCCCAATCCTTTTGTCAGAGGATGCATTGTAATCCCTTGTAAGCCGCTGTCAAGTACCGCCCGGGTGTAGCTTCCGTAGTCTTGAGCTCCTCATCCTCGGGTCATGCGCCAAGAAGGATTTTTGGCCTTGTGGACTTGGTTTCACAAAGCCTGTTGCTTTGAGTCTCTCGGGGAATCTCTCTGCCGAAAGTAGCTCAAAACCTCACGTTTCCATGCCTTCCTCGATGAAGCTGATCATCTTGCAGGAGAGTAGTCAGGGGCCATGGTGCCATCGAAGCCATTCTCCAGCATAGGTCTTGAAACGCAATCCAACCACCTGGCTTCAGAGCCCTACAGCATTTAGGCGCTGTCCTGCAACTTTGATTACAAAGGCGGGACTTGGAAGTTAGTTGTACGCCTGTGAAAGCACCTTTGGCCAGTCTCTGAAGAAAGCCGACATGTGTCGCATATGAATGTAATCGACGAGTAAGAACTTATTAGATCAATGCCAGTGATGTCGGCTTCAGGACAGAAATCGCTCACTGCGACAGTCAGCATTCAAAGATACCCTCAGTGATAGACTATCAGGTAATACTCGCTCTTTACAGCCAAAACACTTATTTCGATAATATTCTGCGGATGCTCCAACGGCACGCTGTGCAAAGCATCCCCGCAAATGTTAACGACCAATGCATGCTTCATGTCCTCACGGTTCTGCTCGAGCTTGTCTTTGGGAGCCGTATAGCGACCTCCTCGGTACTTGTGATAGCGACGCCGGTCCTCCCAGTTATAGTCTTGGAAGCTTGAGGCGAGGGACGTGGAGGCATTGGAAGTGTGTTCTATGTCGCTAAGATAACCATTCAGTAAAGAGTTGGTGTCTTCCGTATCGTCAGCCTCGAGGGGCGCGATAGCTGACATTGCTGCAGTTGTGGGATTTGGAGCAACTGCTTATAACGATACCTCAGAGAGCAGTCCAGGGGCTGGCGGTGTAGTCCGATGGTCTGCCATGTTTTGATGGAATAGAAACCTGAGCCTTTGAACAAGGTCCTCCAGGAAGGTGGCCAAAGTATACGCTCGCTTAGCCTATCAATTATCATTTCAGAAATGGTCAGATTTGAGACGGAGTGATCTCGGAAAGGTAGCGGCGAATTTTGAATGTTGGCCCGTGTATTGACCTACGGAATGAAACAATATTCGATTTTGCATTTCCACATTGAGTTAAGTTGTTTGCAATCTGGATTACGTGATAGGAATAGAAAGGAGATATTCATATTGCAGGGCTTAGTGTGGACTCACGAGTCATTGGTGTTAGTGTAAGTGGATTAGTAGGTGCTCTTATCTCCATTTGATCCAGGCACGGGGAATCCCTTTAACCTCGAGTTGCGAGCTCTGTGACCAATTGAATAAAGCCATTCTCGATCGGACAGTTCAATACGAGAAGATGACATTTTCTGGGTGACATGCTGTTCGCAAGCGCTTACTTACCCACATTCTCACGCATACCACATGCGTCTCTTTGACCAATGAAAGCCAGCGCCTACTTTGGCACTGGTGCCGAAGTCCGTTCGGGGTGTACTATATTACCCTGCGATTGTAGCCTGGCCTTGGTTGCTTCTAGAGAACCCCCGCGTTCAACGGCATAGGCGCAGCGCAATGTCAGAGTCTTTTCTCACATACAAAGGCAACTGCCACTGTGGCATCAACCGCTACGAGGTCCAGTTGCCCCAACTGCCTTCACTGGTGATCTGCAATTGCACACTCTGCGCGAAGAAGGGCTATATATGGATCTACGACGCCGACATCAGTCTGAAAACGACGAGAGGGTGCAATGCCGACACTTTGACAACTTATAAGTCCTCTTGCGCAGAAGGACTGGAGCACGAGGTACGTCGATCACACTATCTTTCTAACGCCCTAGGTGGTAACAAACATGAATTTCCAGTTTTGCTCGACTTGTGGGACAGGACTGTTTGGAAGGCATACATTGGGGTCACAGGCAGGAAAAAGAGGCATCAACTTTCGTGTTCTTGTGTCTGATGTGAAAGGAATATTCATCGTTGGACGGGAGGTGATTACTTTGGATTCTTCGGGCGGCAAGAAGCCTTACCCAGGGGCTTTAAGGTATGTTGCCGATCATGCAAACCCTGTCAGTTGATCTAATTAAATATCGCCTCAGTTTCGTCGAGAACGCATCTTCAACCCAGGCTTCTGAGCTACGCGAACTCTTGTACAGTGTACCTGGAGACAATCTCAAGTGTTATGAGGGAAGTTGCGAATGCGGTGCCGTGCAGATTGCCGTCACAACCAAACCACTTTTTGATGTCGAAATCAAGGAAGATAACTGCAGCATATGCATTCGAGTAAGCCCGAGTCTTCTAATGTTCAATTCATACTTCAACTGACTCTCCTTCCCTAGAACGGCTACATAGGTGTTTACCCCCACCAGTCGGAAGTCAGACTGGCTGGCAAAGACCAGACTCAGGACTACAAATTCGGCCGTCGGTTCGGCGGGTCGCCATTTTGTCGCATATGTGGCGTTCACTGCTTTGGAAACCTATACGGACCGCCTAAAGAGGTTATTAACAGATTACCCGAAACAAAGCAAGAATTTGTGCGCAGGCAGCTTGAAATCCAGCCACTCAACATCCGCGTGCTCGACGGCGTTGAATGGGACAGAATCAATATCAAATGGAGCAATGAAGGCACTGCCGGTTATGTATTGTCAGAGTGATGCCATAAGAAAAGTCTTACTATTCAGAAGACTAGCTGTATAACTCAAGTGTGGCGTGGGAGGGACCTGGATGGTACGCCATGTAGTTATCTTTAAATTACATCACTAAATCAAACTCTCAAGTGGTTGAGATGATAATGCATGGGTTGTCAAGTTTTATCAACAGAACTATGAGCCCCAAGGCAAGCCTAGGCGCTTGAAAGCGTCTACAAGATGTATCCAATGGTGGCAATCTTGACAAAGACGCGAACATTTGTCAAAATGATTATGCTTGCTTTCCCCTAGCGTCACCAAATTTATGGCGAATTGTCTCGAGGCCACAACGACCAAGATCTCTTGAGCATATGACTGCATTTTCTATTTTCCGACAACATGGCGTCAGCCGAATCTACAGTAGTTATATTGTCGTCTCTTGAAGCAGTAATCCAGGGTAATACCTCAGTGATAGACAAAAAAGACATATAGGCGCATTGCAAGGCTTCAGTAAAGTAGACTGCAGCTGCGCTCATCGCTGCATGATTTGTAGCCTTTCAATTGTTACCATTATGACGCTGAATGCTTCTCATTGACCTGGAATGACGAATGACAGGGCAATGGCACCCCAGTTGGGAAGCCATTGTTGGTACTTCTCGCGGGAACCGGTGAGATAATAGTAGCGGAAGATAACCTGCAGGATAGAAAAGACACTGAGAATGATAGAAAAGATGCCAGAGGAGAGCGGAATGGGGACATCGGGGCTGGTAACGACTTCGGCAACTGCAGCTCACGCACTAACAGACGGAACCAGGAAAGGACAGTGATCCAGGTCGGCATTCGTAATACAGGGGTAGCCCGAGGTGAACAAGACAAACAATCCGGGTGCGAGCCAAACCGACACAAAAGTGCCTATAGCTTGAGCAATGAACTGTTTCTTGGGTGGCGTACCGAGAAGGAAGCCGGTGCGGAAATCGGAGGTAAGGGCTGTAGCAACGTCGGCTGCGCCGGCCGCTAAGCCAGCAGAGATGAGGTTAATGCGCTGAGCATATTGAACCGTGTATCCTGCCCCGGTTGTGGTACCGCCAATAACTAGCTGAGCAGCCTTTGCCGCAGCTGTAAGCGGTGTCTGGTCGGTAACAGCTCCAATCTGAATGGCCAGGAAAGAGAATAAAAAGGCGAGGACCAGAGCCAGCATCGTAACGCCAACGTTGACATGCCATTGAACTCCCATAACAATGCAGGCCAAAATGATAGAAGCAAAAAGACCAGTAACCCAGATCCATGTGTTGACTTGTTGATCAGGCGTGGCAGGATCCTCGACATGGTTTGCGTCCATCTTCTCTTCTGCCTCGGCGTACTTGGCGAAGAACTCGATCCGCTTGTTCCGTTTCATGGCAGTCTGGTGGACCGACAAGCAGATGGATTTCCAGCCAGCCTTGAAGCCGTAGTAGATGATCTTCCAATGGACTAGTAACTCGGCCATTGATGAACACACCATGACCATGACGCCGGGCCACAACAGCCAGTATCGCGGAGACGGAGGGCCGCTCCCAACGTTTTTCAGAGACGTGAAACTGTAGTAACCGTTCCACTTTGGGTCTCCATCGGAAGCATCGAGCCCGATACATTCGCCATAGTGAACGAGAACGGGGCCGATAAGCCCCCAGGCCAAAACACTACCTGCCATCATTGAACAAGCAGAGTTCATTCCGATCAACATTCCCGAGCCAATAAAGGCCGTCGTCCATTCAAAATGCCATCCCCAGCTCTCGATGTTCATCGCCCAAGACGTATGACCGCTCCAGATATGGATCCAGGTGAAAACGTGCCAGTCGTAGAGGATTCCAATGGCGTAGTATGATGCGACGCGGTGGCCAATGCAGGCGAAGAAGGCCAGTCCAAGTGCCTTTAGCTTGCTAGCAGCTTCCTGGGCTCCTTTTATGCCCGCATGCATGGACCTGATCGTCAAGGCAGCCGCGGTTGGAGTGGGAAACATGAGTTTCAGCTCCCGGGCAGTCCGGATGATGAAGAACTTCCGCAGCGGTGTGACAAAGAAGATTCCGAAGAAAGAACAGCAGATAGTCAGGGTAAATATCTTTCCGATATCGCCGGAAGGTGTGCTGTCCATAAGTCCAAGTCGGTACATGGCGGGATACCGGCGACAAAGATACCAGCGATGCCACCGGCACCAGTGGCCGCCGCTTGTACGATTGAGCTTTTTCACCAAGATCAGCGTCAATATAGGGTCAGAAAAAAGGAGTTAAACTTACTTCTCTTGGGGTCCGAACGTGCCTCCGATGATAGGGAGATTTGTTTGTGAGAGAAGCTTCAAAATCCGTATCCGAAAATCGACTATATTGACAGTTGTTAGCACAGATCCACCACAGCGCGATCCGATGTTTCTCCTTATACTTACACCGAACATGGAAGCAATAAACGTGAAGCCCGTTTTCAACCCAAGACACAGGTCAGATGCGTTGACAAGTGATCCCAGAATGCAACCGATAACGACCGCTCGTACAGTGAGAATGTTTTCTTCATGCGGGATGCTGGATTCCATCAACAGAGGCCGGTAGAGGTCCTCTTCCTTGTGTTCTTCCGTCTCCGGAACCTTTGTGTCAACTATGGGTTCGTTCCATTCGCCGCCCATGGCACCTTTTTCATCGGGGTGGACGCGAGCGCTTCCAGTGTATGACGGGCGCGCGTCGCCGCTGTCGACGATCGCGTGTATGACCTTCTCTTCGGCTATTGCGATTTCTGCTATTGCTACCTGCTCTGATATTGGGGGTGTCGCTCGATTGTGTAAAGGTAGAACGAGGTCCCACGTTGAGAGTGTGCTTGGAACGCAAGACCGTGAGCGCAGGAGGGGTATAAAACGCAGGGTGGGAGAAATGGAAACAGCTGATATATATCATCAATGCTAGGCTACCTACCGTACATGCACCATAATGTATTCCATAATCACAGTTGATGGACCTGGACCTTTGTCTAGGATGATGAGTCCCTGTTATCGCAGTTCCACTGTCCGGTTTGAGTAAAGGATGCCATGGTCCTGCAATCCATACTGGCTAGAACATCGAGCAAACCCCGCTCCCAAAAGATACGACATGATCTAGCTGACCCTCCATTTGCGTAGGGGCGTGGAGGGTAGGCCGGCCTTGGTGGGACGTTTGTTCGGTGAAGAGACAGAGACCAGGCCATCTAGCGTCAAATTGTCTCCAAATCAGCCGGATGTACATGCATGCTTAGTATGGCGAACCAGGGTCTATGTGTTTCTTCGCGGCTCGGACTACCTTGTGCATCCATTTTACCTTTTTCGCAGCTCTTATTTCGGAAGCCTGACGGAACTTTTGATGTAAGAGTCACCCGTCCATCGATGTCACATTAGGACGGTCACTCGTAGCTAAGAATCTTCAAGCTGCGAAGCACCCTGTTGTTGGCCTAGGAAGACAGCAGTGCTCAAAAGCATTTTGAACAATGTCGTCAGGATTGCCAAGTCGGTTGGTTCCGACAGCGCCTTGGTCTCGGCAACGGCAATGAACGGGTAGCTTTGACACACAGCCTTCCTAGAAATTTCCAAGAGCTAAGCTCCGGCAGTTGGTCTCAAGAAATGAATGCCATAATTTGGGCACAGGATGGATACAGCCTTTTCAGTGGACAGTAAGACTGGGTGCACATCAACCAGTAGTGATGCCTTGGGCTTTCGATAAACTGCGAATAACATGACGCTCGATAACCTACGAGCTCCTCGAGCTTTACAAATGAGTTTGATGAGTACGCACAACTATGATAACTCCCAAAATTCTGGTTGGAGGAGCATGTCATGCCACATAAGGTTCCGAGGCGTTGGACCGCAGGATGAGACTTGCCTGGCCAACAACCTAGCCGGGGCACTTAATTATCGTTCTGGGATCAGGTACTTTTGTGTTTGTTGGTCGCAGCTCTCCCCTGCCCACCAATGCTGTACCTGTGGCGTCAAGGGAGGGTTGGACAGACAGTCCAGCTGGTCCCTTGCCTCCAAGAAAACTATTTGGGCCTCTTTCGGCTGGAGATACCAAGCACGAGCTAGTGCATTGTAATTGGAGTCTATCCAGTATCTAGGCGCCGAGAGCTGTCACAAAGCTTGGCTTTCCCTTACCCCGGGTTTTGTTAGAGGCCAGACTTCAATGCCGGTGATCCACAACATTATGCCCGCACGCGAGGCCTTGACACGACCCCAGGAAACACCTGCAATGTGGCTATGAGAACTTCTGTTTTTCAGTTCATCGCTAAACAAGAAGCTGCACAGACCAGCATGGGACTTTGGAAATAAAAGGAATCGCAACACCCTCCTACCAGTAGTTTTATCACGCACGGCTTACCATGAGCACGAATTTCTGCATATGGGATTGGCCTCCGAGGTCTAGGGTTCTGACGTCCGTCTGACCCAAAATGAACAGTGGTCAGCAAACGTCTGTATGTTCCAGCCTGGACATTGGCACGTAATCATAACGGCATCCCTCGCTTCATTTCGACGCTATGTCCAACTTGGTATGGTGGTCACCCCTCGCCGCCCCGTTTCTACACAATTGTCGGGAACTTTTGAATCGTCTGGGGATCTTTGCGGAGTGCCAAGACCATGGGGGTCGCATACATGCACCTTTCCTACGCCTTTCGCGCCCGAACTGAGTAAGCTCTCTGGGTCAAGCCATCAGATCTCGGTATTTATTAACCCTTTCTTTCCACTTACCGGTATTGAGGATCCTTGGTTCCCATTGGTGTATTTGCCTTGCCCATGCGCAACGTTACATTTCGCTACTGTCCGAAAATTTAACAGCATTGATCACAATTAAGCCCTTCAGATTGTTCTTGTTTCATTTGGTACTCTAGGGCGCCTATGCAACAGATATGTACCGAGTCTGGGAGGTCTATTCATTTGCATGAGAGTCTAGGCTAGATCTGATGCATGAGTATTGCTTGTTTCGTTCGATCTGAACTGCTAGCGGATGCCATACTTGCCCTACTTTCGCGGTGATTGAAGCCCTTAATGCAACTATTTCAAGTAGCATTCACCAGCGGCAAGTTTCTGAGTGTAATCGGATCTATTATCTTCACTTTATCATTGAGATAAGTTGAAAAGCCTGGACTATTAAGTTGTTTACTAACTGGTGGTCTCCGAGATATCCATGAGCATTGGCAATATCCGTCCTCACTATATTTCGTCAGCGACGTGCTGCTCAAGAGCCCAACACTCTGGATAAAGGCCCTCAACTCGCTAGTATCTTCACATTACCATCTCAAATGTCCCATTCGACGTATCATAGTTCATCCGCGTCTCTGTATCCCTTCTCAATCTGTAGGATATTCATAATGTGTAATTGGAACGCGCATCAGAACCCTTCTAACACAACAGAGTAGATTCTAATGCATCTTGCTAGTTCGAACAGACCATAACACCTACAGTCTTAAAAGCATCAATAGTCAAAATATCATTATAGCAGGCCTCAGCCCAGCAACTGTCTCATGGCCACAGTTGTTATGCAGATAAGGATGTCATCTCCCAATATTAGGTTTAGCCTCTTAGTTAGCATTATTAGAAGTAGCATTCTAGTACAGAGAGACAACAGAATAATCTGGTTGGGTTATATGATCTTCAGTAAGCCCGATGGTAAACATTCCAGTGCTATGCAATATCATGATGGAAAAATAAGAGATGGTGGGTTTCAGTAGACGGGTACGCTGGCGCCACCACCATCAGCCCCCCTAAACGCTGTACAGGACTTCGTATTACGCCGAGTAAGGATGGTCAAGCTTCCAGTTCAGTCGGATATTACGAGGATCAAGATTCATACAAGCCCCCGACGCCTTCGTTGCTTTTGATGTTCTGGTGTAAGCAACCATTATCCCTACCTACTTCACTAACAGCATTTCCGGTTAGACATAGCATGCAACCAAGGGGGCAGTGACACGTCGCAGCGTATACATAGGGCAGGCAAAAAATGATGATTTTGTTGTTATGCACAGAGGCACGATAGCTTCTGGGGAGCTAGTAGTCAAGACAGTGGAAATAAGGAACAGGCTAGCTTAGTAATATGGACTGCTCTGTTTTACGATAGAAGCTGCGGGCGTGTTTGCTACTAAATCCCCTTGCACGGTTATGCATGGTATTTCTGACCTCTGCAGTTTACACAAGAACAATTGGTTGGATTAGAGTCTTTCATCTGTCACCCCAGAGAGCAGGGCTGTGTCAACACAACAAGCCATGGTGTGACAGCAGATTCTAGGGTGTATGATATCCACCCATACGCCCCTAGAACCAGATACGGCTCCATTATCATCACGATCTAGTCTTCAACAGTGGGACTGGGGAAACCAATTCACGTTCAGAAGTTAGGAAATTCAAAGACAGCTTACCAATGCTGAATTATATCAACTATTGGAACAGCATTCCGACTCATTCGTAAGCATGAGTCAGTCACTAATTACAGATGTCTGTATAACTGGTCACTTTGTAGTCAGCCAGACCAACTTAGACTTAGATGATTCGTGCATTTTACAGCCCGTTTGTTTGCTGCGTCAACCCATCTAGAGTCCTTTCAACATAAACATCTAATTGTAGGTATCTGAGTTAGGGTAAGTTGATCTAAGAAGATTTATGAATACATCCAAAGAATCAAAGAGACCCTGATATATGTATGCGGTCTGGTCCACTTCCAACCTAATCATCGAATAGATAATTACTCTTGTACCAATTTCAATGTCCATACCGTTTTCAGGGCAGGAAGAAAGGGTTATATGGGGTTGCCACTTCATCAAATGTTTACCAAGCGGAGGTAGACTCAAGACACACCAGCTTTGAAGAAAATAATGACTGAAAAATTATCAAGAGTTTAAGAAAGACAATCTTGAATTTTTACTAGACAATGTTTCTAACCATCGACTATTCGTAAGCTTGTTTTCCGTCGAGTAGGAGAGGAACCAGACCAGAGAGTATTGAGTTTTCAAAAAAGCCATATGTATCTCCAATTTCTATTGCATTAGTTTCTATCCCAGACCACTATTGGAGAGATCTAGGATGTTTGCTTGCGTCGCCTTCTTTCTCTACCAAAAGGCCTCGGTGGCTGCGAAAGCGGTGGTGGAAGCCCAAGACTTTGTAAAGCCTCCGTGACTGAATCTAAAGAGCTCAAGCTCGGGGTTGGTTCCTCGGAACTTCGTGCGTGCAATAATTCTTTTCCATGACGTCGTCTGTTATGGGCAGGCCGGTCACACTTCCGTCGATGTTCAAGCTTTTGTAGTTTCTTATTTGTCAGGCCCGCAGTACACATGCTCGGTGTTGCGTCCTCAAGCGGAGACGAGCTTGGGGCAGAATCTGCCATGTGCTTGGGGATGGGCGATATATCGGGCCTTTGTAATGGCGAGCATGTCTCGAGAAAGTCAGGCTTTCCATATTTCTTTCGTCGATGATACTTCTCTGCCACCAGCCCTGCCATGAGGTGCTGTGGCAAGCCCTTGTCTTTCTTGATTGGCGGAAACCGTTGCCTTGTGTTCGCATCCTCGGGCATAACATTCAACGAATTTAGGGCCGTATCAGTCTTTGAGCGGTCAAGTAAAAAACGTTCCAGTGGTGGTGTTATGGTTTCTTTAGGAGGCGTGGTAGGTGGAACATCAAACTCAATGCCCTCCAGATCAAGGCACATGGTTGTCGCCTGAGATGACGAAGGTTCCAATGTAGACGGGCTTGTCGGAAACTCGATAAGATCTCCAGTGCCATCTTCTTTCTCCAATAGCGTGTTGTGGTTTTCTTTGCAAGCAGGCGTGCCTTTCGTCTCTTGCTTAAATATCGTGTCTTCCCCCTTACTTGCAACCACATATCTTTGTAGAGCACGCCGATAGGTCTTGGTGTTAATTAAATCATGGTCGAAGTCAAATTCCGTGATACTGAGGACTGAATCTCTGTTTCTGGGAATTCCAACCACACTGCCTTCGTCCAAGGATTTTGGGCTCGTTGGCCAGAAGTCTGGATAGTATGCAGCCGGCTCCTTGACGTCTCGCTTCGCTGCGTTGAGGGTTGATTTTTCTTCAATTAACAGTGCTTTGATGTCTTGGGTAGACCGCCTGGAACTGTGTCAGTGTCATCACTCGCAGGCCGTCGCATCAAGGGCCGTCTTACAGATTCAACGTCTGGGTCAAAAGCGTCAACGTTGCTTTCTTTCGATCCAATCGACCGAGGAGCCGAGTCATCTCTCCCTCTTTCCATAATGCCTGTATCTTAGCTTTCCAGTCGCTACGGAGGAAAAGATTTTCATATTCCTTGCTGATCGATAAAAGCGTCGCATGGCAGCCGTTGACAGCGATTGCGAAGACGTCTTCCAATCCCAGCCGCTCAATGGCATCCGGATCTTGGCTCACGACACTCTCAACCTGTCGAAGGGCTATTTGGACCGCGTGAACCTCATCGGCTATGTCAGCAATACTCTGCGGTGCATCTTCGTAGGCGTCGATGGTTTCTTTGATTTTGAATGATGCCTTTAGTACAGCACCAGCCAAAGATGCCGCGGCGGTAACGATACTGAGCGGATCCATGGTTTTATTGAGAAAAGTAAATTGTTTTCGGGAAACTCGGGGCATATTCCTTGGTTTTTGTTCTGCACTCGTGGGCTGCCCAAACTCTATTTCATCGGGGTATGCATGAAGCTGGAGTGTTTGAAACCTGAGAATGCGAAGCCGAGGCTTTCAAGGTCAGGTTTCATCACACGTGCATCGTTCCCTCATGCAAGGCTTTGACGTCAAGGTGTCTGCCGAGGTATGTATCGCCGTATACCTCAGTGTCTTGCGTCGATATTCTTGATTAAACATGTTCGCCCACAAGGGGCCATGAATTAAGATCAACTTGACTACTTAACCTTTAATCAGACAATGAGCCGGCAGTTGGGTCCATCGAGATCAGACTTAAGGACTGATGTCGTGAAGCTGGAATAGCTTCGTGTGGCTAGTACCAGGAGACAACGCCACGCACGTATGTGGCGTATCACCCGCACAGACCATGTGAGAAGGGTATTTCTACTGCTTCTCCGGTTCATACATACTTTCTTAATAGGACAACTACTTTTCTCTATAATGACCAGACGCTGCGGTTCATCACAACTGATTAAGGGTTTCTCTGGCCCATCACAATAGGCTGGCAATACGCTGCAGGTCAAGGAAGACGAGCAGAACCCCAGTTCTAGTGCATTATGGGTTAAAAATAGGGGTAATTGTTAGCAAAATGCGAGTACCCGATGTCCATCGCCTTCATTTCTGCAGACTTTCTAGAACCATATTCCAGTGTATCTAAAGGCCAAAAGAAAAAGAAAAGAAAATTTCCAGAAAGGCGGTGTCATCCTCACCAAACAAGGCTCTGCTATTTGTTTTGTCAATAATCCGGGCTACCATTTCCCCACGTCGTCTTTTAAGTGTGATGAGTGCCATGAGGAGCTGTGTCGCTGTGACTTTACCGCCGGAATGTACTTTAATGAATGCCAAGACGTTTCGATTTCTCGTTTGATCAGGCAAACGCAGCACGAGCTGATTCCAGTAGGCTGGTGCAAGCTACTGAATCAGAATGTCTTTCACAGTGCTGTCGAGGTATAGCCAATGTTGGAGCAAGGGCGAAGATGAGGCCAAGCCAAACTAAAGCTGAGAGACTGAATCTCAGCTCGGGCATAAGCTGACCAATCCTGGTCCAAGTGCGCTGGGGAAAATTGCAACCATCTAAGCGTCGAGAACGCAAACCACGTGCAGTGGCAGTCCCTTCGACGCCATTTGGTAGTCAAGATCGACTTCCCACAATGTCACCGCTGCTCTCGTCACTCAAAGGGCAGGTGAGTTCAGGGATTGAAGAAGCCGCCAAACCACCTGCATAATGCGCCATAATCTGATCTGCCACCACTGCTTGGGCTGACGAAACCACCAAGTGACCCGAAGACCCCTCCCTGGCCCGCGTGTCTGACAGATGAGCGCACAAATATGGATTGCGCCCAGACTCGCCAAAGCCCAGCAGAAATTTGCCTAGGCCGCCATCCCTGGGCGCATTCCCGTCGCGGTCTTCGTATTTGGCTTGGCGAAGCACTACCCGCCTGAAAGAGCCCGAGCCAAGATTGGATGGCAGCTCCGCACCGCCCCAATGCCCAGGCGAGCTATGATCCTTGGTGTTGTCCACCAGGACTTTCTACCACGTCATCCTCCTTCTTGGAACATGCCTTCTCCGACTTGTTGGTTGAGCTTCTGGTTGCCGAGTGCCTCTCTTGTTTGCCTATGTTGCCAAGCCCCTCAAGGGCCTTGATCCTCTTCGTCGGAGACGTCCCCCTCGGCTCGCCAAGAGATGCGTGAAGGCACAACAAAAGTGGCATGTATGCCACCATCAAGTTTCCCCAGATTCACCCCTGGGAATCCTGTCTAAACTGTGTTTCTCTCGCATCTTCCGGCGTTTCTACTACTTTGATACCTCGAGCGGCGCACCTTTTCTCGCGGTTGGTCCTACGGTTCCCGCCCAAAACGAACACCAACCCGAATCTTCACGTACGACTTGGACCCCACCCACCCCGGCAGCAAAACCATTCCGCTGACACCTGTAGAGCGAATACTTCTGGAAAGTGTGGCTTTCTTTATTCAACGGGAAATACGATACAAGACTAGGCTGTTGCACAGCCTTTTTCTTGAACATTCAGCCAACCTTTGCATCCTCTTTCTGCTCCTGAATCGTTGCCGCACCTACGCCGACTTTCCGTTCTAGCGAGGTTACTCGCCATGTGCTACTGATCGTATATACCAAGTTATCGCTCGTTTTCTCGAAAGTGGGATCCTAGCCTGGAAAACGGCTTGTACGCCCCCAGTCACTCGCTCAAAAAGATGCTGTCTCTTCTTTCGGGCGCTTTGCCTGTGGCATTGCTGGCCTTCTCCGGTTCTGCAGGTGCGGCGTATTCAATCGACACAAGAGGTAGGGAGTCAATTGTAGCTCTCATTCAACGCATATTGTTCAACCTAAGACAAGTATCTAATCCGCATGTCAACTAACAGAGGACATCATCACAACCGCAAGCACACTCGCATACGACCTCATGAAATTTTATGACGGAAACCAAACGGGGATGATCCCAGGCATCCTACCAGGACCACCAGACTCGGGCCTGGGTGACTACTATTGGTGGCAGGGCGGTGCTATGATGGGGACATATGTCGATTATTGGTATTACACGGGCGACGACAGCTATAACCACGTCATCATGGAGGGGATGTTGCACCAGACAGGAAGCGATCGCGACTATATGCCTAGAAACCACACACTCTCGCTGGGCAACGACGACCAGGGCTTCTGGGGCATGACAGCGATGCTAGCCGCCGAGAACAAGTTCCCGGATCCGCCTGAAGACAAGCCACAGTGGCTCGCCCTCGCCCAAGCTGTGTGGACAACTCAGGCAGACCCAGAGAGACATGACAGCGCCTGCGGTGGAGGAATGCGATGGCAGGTACCCAGAACCAATGTTGGCTACGACTACAAGAACACCATCTCGAACGGCTGCTTCTTTAACATCGGCGCTCGCCTGGCCCGCTACACCGGGAATGATACGTATGCCCGATACGCAGAGGAGACTTGGGATTGGTTGTGGGCCGTGAACTATATCGACCATGAGAACTGGATGGTGAGTTTTGGTTCGAAATTGTAAGGTATTATGATGGTATCCATATCTAACATTTTCTGTGCGGGTGTATGACGGTGCCCACGTTCCTCAAAACTGCACAAACATCTTCAAGGCTACCTTCTCGTACAACATCGCCATCCTGATGCAGGGCTGTGCATTTCTCGCCAACTATGTGAGTTTCCTATTGCATGCTTTGTGCATGATGGACCTGTGCAGGGCCTAACTGTCCATACAGACAGGAGAACAAAAGTGGTTCGACCGCACTCAAGCTTTGGCGAACCGCGCGATCGACGACTTCTTCGCTGATGGTGCCGCCTATGAGATCCCCTGCGAGTTCGAAACCGGACGTTGCTCGCAGGACATGCTGAGCTTCAAGGGCTACCTCCACCGCTGGATGACCGTGGTGACACAACTTGTGCCCTCGACCCGTGACCTTATCCTGCCTGTCCTGCGCAACTCTACCGCAGCAGCTATCCGCCAGTGCACAGGTGGTGCGTCAGGGCGGGTCTGCGGTTTCTACTGGACGACGGGTCAGTTCGTCGACCCGGCCGTAGACAAGACGAGCGGAGCTGGCGAGGCCATGAACGTGCTAGCAGCGGTACAGAGCCTCCTGGATGTCGATCCTCCGGCCACGAATGATACGGGCGGCACCTCCAAAGGTGACCCAAATGCCGGCTTAAACTCGCACCCTTTCAGGGAGCACTCGCCCGTCACCGCCGGCGATCGTGCCGGCGCAGGTATCCTGACGGCCATTGTTCTCGTCAGTGCCGTGGCTATATGGGGTTGGATGTCAATCCCTCATGCAGAATGGAATGAATCCAAGGGCAAGGAGAAGGAGAAGATGAGCCCGACAAGTATAGATGCAGGCAACTCACAAGAAAGTGTGACGGTGTCAAATGGCACCTTAGCCTAGAAGCGTATCAATCATAAGAGCAGAGGAAATGTGAAATCCAGTTGGGACTAGAAAAGCACTCGATTCTATCATACAGGCTGCGTCATTTGTTGCGCCAAAAGCTTATATGATTTGGGCTTAGCATAATCGGAGACATAATTGCTACCTTTCCCTCATTCTGCGTACTGTAGGCTGGGTATATGCTAGTGGTCATGCCCTTTGACATTGTTCACCACAATGACCAGAATCTCACATGGTTGATACATCGTCATAATGAAAGCTTCAATTGTATTATGATATTAACCCAAGGTATCGCAGTTTCGTAAACAGTTATTGTCGTAACATATGCACCCATACTAGGCAGGCTGGTGGAAAACATAACTCCCACTTTCTCAATAACACTTGTGTCGTCAAATCGAAAAAGAAGTTGTAAACCCTCAGGCAATTACTTTTTGGAGGTAACATGTTCCGCAGTGTACGCAGGTGCCATGGGAGATACGCCACCAGTATTTTGCGTACCATAGTCAGCCTGACCTGGCTGGGCAGTGTGTGCGTAGCCATAGCCGGTACCTTGGCCATAGCCATAGCCTTTGTTGGAGTTTCCGTAGCCTTCTTGGCCCGGAGCTGGGCCAGTTGGTACATCGGTACCGCTACTTGATCGGCTTTCGCCATAGTACTTTTCCATTTCCTGCTGGCGTCTTGCACTCTGTCTTTTATGGCGGCGTAAAAGACAGAAGGCGCAGATAAGTACTAGAGCAATGAAGATGACTGCGCCGATGACAATCGCTGCGATGATGCCTCCACCGATAACTCGCACCGTCTTGTGAGTTGAGTTAAAGGTACTGCCCGAACGCGAAGTGGTCCTGATAACAAGGCCCTCTATCTCGCGGGCAACATTGGCCGTGTTAATGTGTACGGCTGGCATAGTGGGTTGTTTTGTTCGGGGGGAAGGGATTGAAGTAGAATGGTGGATTACTATCGGTATGAGTTGTATAATAACCGCGTCTGAAGTCGAGGTGATGAGCACAATGTAATAACAGCGAGGGACAATGATTGTATTATATTAATGTGCCCAAGATGGAAGGGCTTTGTCGACAGGCAACCTCCTCAAGCGTGAGGCACGCACAAGAGCGTCATTGCTAGCTCACCATATTAATTACCAGAGATTTCTTATGACAGGATGCCACTTGCTCAAATCAAAACGGAGCAGCACAACCCCAATGACATCGTCTGCGGCACAGCGTCAGCAGAGCCCATCCCGATCGGGCAATACGAGTGGCTGCCCTCCTTCAACGACTTGGCTGCCTGTTTGCCGGCGGTGTGGGCGCGATGGCTATGAGGGCATTAGCGCCACATCAAAACCAGGGGATCTACGTTGATGTCATCGGTTTTGGGGCTAAGGGGAAAGAAATGGTGAGATCAGCCACAGCCACGCCGTTTCCCATTGTATGCCTCACCCGGCCATCCGCGGAGCCAGAAGCGTGAAGCGTGCGGTAAGATGTCAGTACTACAATGAAATATTCACAAAAAACAGGAAACTGGGCGGGTTCTGCCTTTCCACCACGCGGATCGGACCCGGATTTGGATCATAGTAAATGGGAACCCAAGCCTAAATATTCCGCAGCTCACCTATCACCGCGCTGTATTTTACAAGGCCTCTTTGTCAGGGGATTTGAGTCAGAAGATCTGTGGCGATTCCTTCGACCGGTGATATTTGATGGTTCTCTGAGGAGTTGATCTTTGGTTCGACCCTGTGCCCGAGTAATTGATACGGAAGTAGTCAAAACACCGATTCGATCTTTAAAAGTCAACTGCGACTGTTACGCAAATTCTGCTGTAGAAGCCTTGCTCTCTAAGTCATCAGATCGAGAACGAGTACTGGCTTTCGTCGTCATTGTCGTTTTGAGCCTTGATCATAGTCGATTGTCGCCACTGTATCCGTATTTAGTGGGAATTTCTGGAGCAGCTAGAGTCCTTCGGCATTTTCTTCCATGCTCACGGGGCTGGTGTTCCGGTAGTTGTACGCCAATAAACGCATAATATTAGTGGATAAAGCGCACCGAGACTTAGGATGGACGGCTGGTCGTTTTAGAACACTCGCGCTGTGGTGACACTGGATGGTACCAGATCATACCCCCCCAGAATACCCATGTAAAGATGCCCAGGTCTTGCAGAGCATGTCGCAAAATTCTTCGAGTCTCGTATAATTGTAAGGCTGCTGCGAGTGTAAAACAAAGATTTTGTTTGCATTGATATCCCGTGAAAACCCCTGCTAAAGATTGGGCAAGAACGGACAAACAGGCCGGGATCTTGCCTGTACGTGTGCTCTGGCATGTCGCCGCAAGTTTTCCCCCTCGTCAATAATATTGGTCAACCATTACAGTCTGTGGGCCAATCCGAACTGAGATGATCTGATAAGATTAGACATATCATCGGTTACCACGAACCGTTATCCAGAGTACATTTACCCTTGTCTGTCTTAGCCCAAAACAGGGCTCCCAGTCGGAAAAGCACAGCTGCAGGAATACATTGCGCATTTCCGAGGAGGAAGGGGGAGGTGACAACGAAAGCCTGTCCTGCCACAACTCTATCTACAACCGCCTAAGGGGAGTGATATGAGATACTTGCCAACTTGAGGAAAATGAACTCCTCATGTCACTATTTCGAAAAGGCCCTCTTTCTGCTACTGGGCCTATGCGCCATAGAGCTTAGTCTTCCTCTCGGGCCCTTCCTCCTTGACCTGGCTAAACTTGGGTAAAATGGCGCTATGGATTGCATGCTGACTGGGCCCAGCTCGTTTACGCAGTCTGGTCACCATGCGACTATCACGGGCGTCTTGTCCAACGTGGCTTCCCTTATCAGTCACCAAGTCTCAACAGGGGTAGAGATCTCTTCTGTTGCGAGATACTACCTCAGAGCATTGGCAAGGCAGGATCTTGTCGTTTCACTGGTCCAACCCCATCGACCCAGAATTCCAAGCCATATCTGGCTTGAGGATGAGTCAACTAAGCCCGACCGGCTACTGGGCTATACTTTTGGCCTCGTGCCGTTGCTGGAAGAGCTTGTGTCTTGGCTGAAGATGTTCGGGGACATTATGCAACTACCGTTATCAACTGCTCTCTCAGTGAACAGTACTCGAAAGTCGAGCCACGAAGAGACATCTTCTGTGCCTACAGGTACTTATAACTGGTTGGATAGTTGGTACTTGAATCTTCTCTTCCAAACAGAATCCGTCCGTATGCCTCCGGAGCCATGGAAGCCCACGATAATCAGCAAGCTTCCGTTCCGGTCATCACGCAAGTTTCGTGCTCAAGCTGCTTGCTACCGTGCAGGAGCTCTCTTGTATCTGCATCGGCTGTTCCGACCACCACTTTCATCCTTGGAAGCAAATGATGAAGTGCTTAATAAAGCCCACGAAATCATGCTGTACACAAACGGGCCTCCATCAGAGTCCAAGATGTTACTCTGGTCGGTCTTCATGGCCGCCTGCGAAATCTTGGATGCAGATGGCAGAGCTGCAGCCCTCCAGGTTTTTGATGCAATAGGTTCGCATAGAAAGACAGCAACGGTTGAGCGAACAAGAAAATTCGTCCAAGGAAGGGTTTGGAAAGAGAGAGACGAAGGCAGGAACTGGAATTGGATGGTTCGGGCGGGGACATTCCCGGGCGAATGTTTGCCGATATGATTCCGAAGTCTACGCGGGGGCCAAGCCCGCAGCCTGCAGAACATGATCTCGAATCGGGCAGCTACTTGGAATAGAGGAAAATTAGAAGTTGAAGAAGGCTTCTCCGCTACTCCGTATTCTTGTTGATTGACCTTTAGGTCAGTGAGGTTGTTGTGACCGCTGGCTCGGGATCATAACCTTAGCATGACTTCCACGTTGCGGCCCCCACGTTGCGTATCCACGCTATCATCACAAGCTATCTTGATATAAAGTGAGAAAAGCCCGTACTGCAAGCACTGATGATCTGATAACAGGGTGGAGGTCGTATGAGATTCATACAGGTATCGTACACATTGGGTGAATCCGGCTTCTCCTTTTGTATAGGCTAACGACAAAGGGTAAAGCGGTTAGTGAAAATACAGCCCAACGTTTCGGTTCGAATAGAGCATTATTGCTGGCAGAAGCATTCAATAGGTCAGCCTAATAACCGTGAAAGCCGGATTTACTCATAGTATACGGTACGCTCAAATTTTCTGAATCTCTCTGCGAACCCATTAACCAGCCTACTGGAGGTCCAAGTGGTTTAAATCGTCAACCGGTTTTCCTCTTCAAGGGAGCTATTCCCACAGTAATAAGCCTGAGGTTGGTGGACACAAAATACTTGAATCAAGTGCGGGGTATGATGCAACTTCGGATTGAACCGGATTGTGGTTAGTGGAATTTGCCTGCTGACTCCAGGAATTGCTCAGGGATTAATAAATCTGATAAGACCGTCATGCATCTGTGGTTCCACCACCATTTGATAAGCTCTAGGCGGACCAGTCCAATTGCCTATACGTGTGTGTGTGTGGGAGAGAGAGAGAAAGAGAGAGAGATAGAGAGAGGGATCCAAGGGTATGCGCTTGACTTAAGAGCCGAGTCTGCTCTTCAGGTGACCGCTTACGCGGTTTTCTGATGGTCGCATGGAATAGTTCCACCTGTTGTAAATCTAGAGTTTCTCAACGAACTTAGTAACAACCTCAGGTTTAGTCGATGATAGTGTTTTATTGAACATACACTCGTCTTATCTCTTGCGCCGTGGTGGTTGGTACCACTTAGCAGACCTCATCCCGTTATTATCAATAACAGGACACAATGGCCAGAAGGCTTCTCGAAAGGTTTCGAGTTCGTGATGACACAGAACACGGCTACGAGACAACAAAATGGATCAATCCTGATATAGCACCTCTCCCCCCGTCCCGGCGAACCTGGGGCCTGTGGGCCTTCCTCGGGTTCGGGTCCATCTCCAAGTAAGTGGAAGTTCGGGGTTATAGATAAGCACGAGGCCAACAGCAGCTAATATGGTATCCAGTCTCTGTATCTCAGCTTGGACCGGCGCAGCGTCTCTCTTGTCTCTGGGTCTCACCATTCCACAGACCATCGGCCTTATGATAATTGCCAGGGTACTTATTTGCCTGCTTGTCATTGGAAATGGGTGGATGGGATCGGAGTGGCATATTGGCTTCACTGTTTCTCAAAGGTAACTGACCAATTCAGCCGCCAGGCTCTGCATGAAGCTGGAGTGAATTGAACTAACAGCCCGATCCAGGATTATTCTTGGTATGAACGGCGCCTACATCGGGCAGCTGATCCGAATCATGCTTTCCATTGTATGGTATGGGTCTCAGGCATGGCTAGGCGGGCTCTGTGTTTCCGCAATGCTCAGCAGCTGGAGCTACGACTTTTTAATGATGCGTAACACGCTTCCAGAGAGTGCTCATATGGTGACCAGAGACCTAGTGGGCTTTGTTATTTTTCACCTCATTTCAGTCCCCTTTCTTGTAAGCCAGCCCAGGTGTCATCGGTGCGCACCACTTCACATGATACGCACATAATATACTGATCAAAGTTTTTGGACAGTTCATCAGGGTTGAGAAAGCGAAAATACCAGTCATTATTGCCAATCTGATAGTTTTCGTCGCCATGATGGGCATCACGATTTGGGCATGCAATACTGGCGGTACGGGTCCCTTATTTGAGACAGGGGCAAAACAGGCTTCCATGCTTAGCAAGGAATGGGCTTGGGTTTACGGCATCATTGCTTCAGTGGGCAACATTTCTGCCGGCATTCTCAATCAGAGTGACTTTACCCGTTTTGCGCGCAGACAGGGTATCCAAGTTCCCGGAATCGTCTTTTCTCTTTTTATTCCTGGAATGATCGTCCCCATTTTCGCAATCTTAACGGCCTCTGCCTCAATGGCAATTTGGGAGTTGGAGGAACCGATGTGGAATCCCTTGACGGTCATCACACAGTGGATGATGGATGATTACAACTCACAGTCCCGAGCCGGTGCTTTCTTTTGCAGTCTTGGTTTTGTCCTCGGCCAGGTTGCTGAAAACATTCTCGGCAACGGATATGCTGCCGGCATGGATCTCGCAGGTCTCGTTCCAACTTGGATCACTATTAGACGCGGTGCGCTTTTGGCAGCTGCACTCTCGTGGGCAGTTCAGCCATGGGAGTTCTACAATACTGCGAGCGTTTTCGTAGCCGTGGCAGCCAGCTTTTCTGTTTTCATGGGGCCGTTGACAGGCATCATGATGACCGACTACTTCATTATCCGCCGTCAAAAGATCGAAGTCAGCCAGCTGTACACTGGCTCAAAAGATGGTGCTTATTGGTACTTCTATGGCTTCAATTGGAGAGCATTCGTCGCATGGGTTGTCTGTTTCGTTCCCGCCATGCCTGGAATGATTGCGGCAGTCAACCCGGGTGTCAGGATCAATGATGGGCTCTACAAGTACTACCTTGGCAACTACATCTTTGGGTTTCTGGAGGCTGGAACACTCTACGCAATTTTGACCTTTGCTTTCAAGCCACCGCGACTTGGCTACCAAGACCATATCGACATTTATGGGGCATTTGAGGACAACGTTGCCGTCAAAAAGGGTATGGCGCCGTTTGAAAATCCAAAGACAGTGAATGGACCTGTAGAGGTCATACCAGTAGATAAAGGAGACAATACAAGGGCTTAGAGTAAAGGACTAGCCCTTAGTATTGTTCCGATTATACCTTGCTTGATATAGCTACTATCTACCCGGACATATTATTGATATTTCCAGCCATTCAATGCAACGCAAGACCGATAGATCCAATTGACACTCTGCAAGGCTAGAAGATAGAGTACAGTTAGTCATGCAACAAACACGCTAGTTTTATCATTTCAGCCTTCAGCGCCGATACTGGTAGAAGCTGTAAAACCTGACATGCTGACAGCCGCCTGAAGAGATGCGTCCCTCGCCAACGGCCATAGAAGTGACCAAAATCTATTCCGACTCGTACCCAAGTCGGAAGCCCGCCAGGTAAGCAAATTCTTCAGGTTTCCCTATTCTGACGATAGGCAACATCACCAGACCCAGAATGTTGCCTTCATATGGCATTATGATGCTGTTGTAGTACATAAGGCGTTAATTGCTGCTTGCGATTAACAGCGTTGTTTTTGTGACAGTTATAAGCCTAGTTTGCTCTAGTGTGCTAGAATAGCACTAGCCCTAGAATTTAGCGTCTAAGCGTTATAAACCCTGCGGGCTTAAATCCCGCGCAAGCCATAGACAGGGAGCGTTTTAACTCTAGTAGATATAAAGTGTCTTAGAAAGTAAGCCTAAGGGGGTAGCTATAATAGCTTCCCTGTTAACCTAGTGATTATATAGGCAGATAGATTATAAAGATAGATCTCTGCAATCTAGGGGGGGGGGGGGGGGGGGGTGTTGTAGTACATAAGGCGTTAATTGCTTCTTGTAATTAATAGCGTTGTTTTTGCGACAGATGTTAAAATTGTGACATTTCGCCTGCTCGCATTGACCTCAAAAAGTAGCTGCAGCAGTTGGAGGCTTCACGGCTTGATGGCATTGATACGGATGTTTCTCTAGACATCATCTGGATCTGGAATCTTTTCCAGACTAATTAAGGCGTGTTTTCTGACAGTTTATGCGCTTAGTCCTATGGAAAATCTCCTGTTAACCTAACATGCCAACATCCCAGATGCGTTCACCATGGATCCGTCGTTGACAAGGCGTCTTTAACTCCTTGCGCAAACATAACGTGATGCTTGTCAGATTAACCGAGATAAAGAAAGTCTAGCTGTCTCCTTGTTAATACTCAACAAGCGCAGTAGAACAGTCGCCGCTGGGTTGGCCGGCTTGTCATCCGATCTAAACCGGGAAACTCCGGATAATGATAACTCAGGCCGTTATCGGCCCCGCTCCGGAAGAGATCTCAGACCACCCCGTGGTTTAGTTCTGTCGAGACATATCCAAACCCCTTCATGGTATCTTGATCAGACAGGAGTCATATTGTGACAACTTCTTGGCTACGCCGCTTCGCGTAGCGGAATTTGAATCACAAAAGCAAGAACTACAATGGGCAACAATATTTCGTATCAAGAGACGCCAGTTGAGCTCAGCTTGGGCGACCGAGGCACAATTCGTGGCCTCCAACTCGACAAGAAGTCCCGTCGCTTCACTGGAGTCCCTTACGCCCTACCTCCCACTGGCGAACACAGATGGCGCAAACCGCGACCCTTGCCTGCCGGCTACACTTACGCCGATGCCAATGGGGGCGCATACGACGCGACAAAGTTTCAAGCAGTTTGCCCCCAGAAGGTCTGGAGCGTCGTGAAGCCTGATGGTGGAAAGAACATTTACAGTGAGGACTGTTTATTTCTCAACATATGGACTCCGGTGCCAGCGGAGGGCGAGGAGAACAAGAAATGGCCTGTGCAGCTTTGGATCCACGGGGGTTGGTTCCAGACAGGCGATCCCTCGCACGAACCAGGGATGGATGCGACGGAGCTAATCACCACGGGCGGGCTGAACTCAATCGTTGTAGCCATTAGATATCGTCTCAATATTTTTGGGTTTCTTGCGGGCGATGCTCTCCTAAACGACAACAACGGCGAGGCGGGCGGCAACTTCGGCTTGTGGGATCAGCGAGCCGCTGCAGAATGGGTAAGAGATAACATCGCCTATTTTGGGGGTGTCGTGATGCCCTCATGTGCATCACGCGCATCCGGCTCCGGTCGGCTGATTTCTCTAGACTAGAGAAATAGTTATTCTAAACTAAACCTTATCTCTACGCAGCTAACCTACTTAAAGAATATATATTTCTTTAGGCTAGATTACCTATCTCTATACTATAAATAGTTAAGCTGTTTTCCTTATAATCTTTCTTACCTAAATAGTACCTCTATAATAGTTATAAGCTTAGCTTATACTATACCTTTAAATAATTATATCTAAAGTACTTATAGGCTAAATACTTCTTTTTTAAATAAACTATCTCTTTATTAGCTTTTTTATAATAACTATAACGTATATAATAAGTAAGCGCGCTAGATAAGTAAGCGCGCTACCTAATTATAGCTACCTTATAAATATAACTAAGAAGTAACTATAAAATAATAAAATTAATTTAAACTACTTAGAATCCTATTCTTTAGATATTTCTTTATTAAACTAGTATATTTATATATTATATCTAGTGTTCCTATAGGTGCTATACTACTGTTTACCTATTTCTATCCTTAATTTATAACTACTACTTTAATACGTTTCCTCTTTAATCTAGGTTATTACCTCTTTCTATAACTAAATATCTTATATATTAGCTACACTAAGACTCCCTCCTTACTTTAGATACATTTTTTTTACCTTTTTATATTAGTTAAGTAGGTTATTCTCCTTATAAAGGGTTTTAACTTTAGCCTTTAATAAAGTATTCTTATATATAATTCCTAACGCTTTTTTAAAAATATACTTAGTAGCTATTAATTTATATATTAAGAAGCTATCTAGATAATTAATAAAGTAATCCTTAATAAGAGTTCCTTAAGAAGATATCTCTATTACGTTATATAGTGTCTAAGAAGTCTAAGCTAGTAGTGTTATTAGAAGGGATCCTAGAGGTATTAAAGTGTATAACTTAATATCTAGCTTTAATAGTACACTTTCTAGACTTAGAGGGATAAGCCTTACCTCTTTAAAGCCTCCTTAAATATTTACTTTTATAAGAGCTTACTTAAAGGCGTTATAAAATAATAAAAAGAAGTTATTTTTTATAATATAGGTATTACTTTATTATATCTTATCCTTAATTTCTTAACTATATACTAGCTTTAAAGGCCTAAAACACCTAATATCTAAAGGCTAAAGTAAATAAAATAAATAAGGTAGTATATAAAAAGTAATAATATTATTTTCCTTATAATATAGCTTAAAGTCTATAGAATAATAACTTTTATACTTATTAATAATAAAAAGGTAATATTTCTTTTTTATATATAACTTTAAATATTAATTAAAGTGCTAAAGCTAATTTAGGCCTTTTTTATTTATTATCTATCTATTTTTAAACGTTATAATAACCTAGTTAGATAAAAGACTAGATTCTATATACTAAGTAGAGAGAAGATTTTTACTTCTAATAATAATATATAGTAAGACGCTATAACTAAATAAACTAATAGCCTAAATAACTATAACTAATTCTTAATTTCTAGGCTATACTATTTTTATATTTAAACGTCTTTTAGAGCTTATAATAACTATTTTAAATATAATCTAGCCTATTATAAAGCTAGTCTTATTAAAGTTATAAATATTAGACTTTATAATACTATATTTTATAATTATATTTACTATAAGGTAAAACTATATATTTATTACGTCTAGATCTTTATATTAAGCCCTTTTATAGTTATACTTATAAAAAAATATATTTAGAGCTTTAGTGTTTATTTAATAAAGTTTAAGGCCTAGCGCTTACTAACTAGAGGTATATTATAGTTAGTAAGTAGTTAATTAGCTATTTCTTTAACACTACTAAGGTAGGGAGAAAATAATTAGGAGTTTAAGTTAAGAATAAACTTAACTAGCTTCCTCTCTTTAAGTTCTATTAAATTCTATAAGTTAGGTATAATATTATGTTATAATAGTATACCTTTTAATTAACGTGTTACTAAATTATAACTAACGTTATATATCTTTACTATAGCTTAAATACTAAGTTTTAAATCTTTTTTATACGCTTAGACGGCTAGCTATACCTAGGCTTTATTATAAGTTAATTTTATTATTATTAGTAGAGAAATAAAAAGGAAAGGTTAGATAGTTAGATAGTTATAGTTTAGTAGCGCGCTTACTTATCTAGCGCGCTTACTTATTATATATATTATCTAGATTAATAAATATAAAGTAACCTCTTACTTTTTTATTAAAAATAAATAAAAAATAACTAATCTACTTCTACTAAGCCTGTCTTTTACTTAAGACACTTAACTCTCTTTTAGGTATAGTAAGTAACTAATTACTATATATATTTATATAAAGAAAGCCCTCTTAAAAATTCCTATTAAGGTAATTAAAATAAACAGCTTAACTAAGATTACTAATATCTTACTATAAATTAATAACTATATTATTATAGTCTTTAGGTTAGAAAACTAAGTTCTAGTAGTAAACCTAGAAGTGCTACTAAATCTAATAAGTTTTACTTAGATATTAACCTTAAAGAAGGTAAAGAAATAGTAGCTATAATTAATTAAAACTAGGCTAAAGAGATTATAGCCTTAGTTATATAGGCTGTAATTAAACTTTAAGTTACTTATATTTATAAGGTAATAGTAGTATATTTATTAGATTAATAAAACTATAAACTAGTAGAGAAAAATCTTTATAATAAATTTATAAGAAAACTAGTCTTTTACTAAGAGGAGTAGTTAATTTACTATAGGATCTAAAAACACTAGAATAAAGCTACTTATTAGTATAAGAAAGTTAAAGAAGTAGCTATAATCTATATAATATATAAATATAAAGATTAAAAGGTCTAACTAGTTAATAATACTTTATTTAATAGATTAGTACCTAATAGTAACTTATACTAGAAAATTAAGAAGCTTAAAAGTATAAAGTAGAAGCTTTAAGAATAAATTAGACTATATAATAATATTATTATACTAAAGATTTCTAATATTAAGCCTTAATCTAGGCTTACTAATAAGTGTCTTAAAGTAATTATAAAAAATAGCCTATATTTATTACTAAAAGAGAAAGACTTATTTAAGTATATTTTTCTTAATTAAGAGAAGTCCTTAGTATAGGAATTTTTAAAGTATAGCTAGTTAGACCTAATAGTTACTTTACTATAAGTAATTTATACTATTTTATATAAAGTATAGTAAGTAAAAAGGATTTTAATCTTAAAAGCCCTCTTTCTAAAGGCGTTTAAGGTAATTTAGTAATAAATAGTTAGGAAGATTATTAAAAAAAGCTATACTACTTATAATAATTCTTAGTTTTTTATCTTAAAGAAAAATAGTAGCCTTAAACTAATTAACTTAGCTATAAAGGTTAATATAGTAACTTTATATAATATATAGTAGCCTTTATTTATAAATTAATTCTTTAAGAAATATACTATAAACTAGCTTATCTTCTTTTTTAATTTCTTTTTAGGTTATAATTAAGTTATACTTAATAAGAAAAGCTATAATCTAATAACCTTTCTAATATCTCTAGGCCTCTTTTAATACTATACTTTTCTATAGGGCGTAATAAATTTAGTAGCCTAGTTTTATTAGATTATAACTTAAATCTTTTATAACTTAATTCTAAAATACTATAGTGCTTCTTTAAATAATATTATAGTTAAAGGTCTTTAATTAAAGTATAATAATAAAGAATTACTTACTTATTTTAGTATTTACTAATTTATTTATAAATATTTAAGGAATATTAATTAGGTCTTATTTAATATTAAGTTAGCTAGATATACTATTTTTATACTTAAGTCCTAATAGTACTAAATATTTATAGTAATTATAAGGTATTTATATAGTATAAATAGGCACTAGCTAAATTAAGTAAAAGTTATTAAGATTCTTAAGTAAAAGAAGTGCTCCTTAGTCTTAAAAGTCTAGTTTTTCTTAAGGATTATTACTTTTTATAAGTATTAAGTTTAGAACTTCTTATTAATCGTAGCGCCTTTATACTTTCTTCTTAAAAAGAATTAGTCCTTTTAGTAAAATATAGATTATACTTAAGCTATAGAAGTACTTAAGTTTACTATTACTAAGGCTTTAGTCTTAATTATATTACACTATAGCCTTAAGGTAGGCTAGATTATCCTAATAATAAATACTAGCGTTAAGGGATAAGGCGCTATACTAAGATAAATTATTAATAAGAAGTAGGCTGTTTTATAGTATAAGAGTAGAATTTAGTGTAAACTAAAGCTAAACTATAATATAAGAAAGCTAGAAATATAAAGCGTTCTAATAAGCCTTAAATAACTATATAACTACTTTTTTAGTATTTAATTCTTTTTAAAGACTAATATAAAAGTCCTTATTATATAAATTAATAGTATAGTAAATAACTTACCTTTAGTAATAATAATAAAGTAGCTTTTTTAAATCTAGCTTTTTAACTTTAAAATTAAGTATATTAATAGTAAGAAAAACACTATAGTAAATAGATTATTATAAAAACCCTCTAGCCTATTAAATATTAAAGAAGTAAATTAAGAGGAAGATATTAAAGATTTTATTAATATAAAAGTACTTTAACTTTATATTATATAGAACTTTATTATTTATATATATAGCTAAAATAATAATATAACTAATTAGAACTAAGATATTAATATTCTAGTAGACCTCTTTATACTAAAATAATAGTTAACTAACTTAAAATAAATTACTTATTTCTTACTTTTACTTAAAAGACCTCTTAGGATTTCCCTTACTTAGTTTTACTAGTTTAAGTAGTTAGCTATATAATTTATAATATAAGATTAAATCTTATTTTAATAGAGGATAAAGACCTCTTTTTACCTATAGAGGGTTATTAATAATCTAAGCTGTTATTAAGAGTTAATTACTAAAGTATATAATAAATTAAAGCACTAAGGATATAAGGCTACTTACTTTTACCTTACTAAATAATACTTTTAGCTAGAGATATATACCTAAGTTAGAAAGTTAATTATAAGCTATAAGTTATATTAGAGAGCTTAATTTAAGTATATAAATAACCTTTATATCTTTACTAAACTATCTTACTACTTATTTACTTAGGTTTACTTAGATATATAGTATATTAGTAAATAAAAGGTTATTAAAGCTTACTATAAATTTTCTAGCTATATTAAGGTAAGAATCCTTAAGAATACTACCTCTAAGAATATAGTAAAGTTTCTTTAGGAGGATATTATCTACTATTATAGGCTTTATAGCACTCTAATTATTAATAAGGGATAAAAGAATATAAGTATAGCTACTAAGTTAAATTAACACTATAAGACGTACTATAAGGTTATATTAGTATATAACCCTTAAGTAAATAGGCTTCTTAAAAAGAAATATTAATTAATTATATATATACTTTTTATTTAGTTAGACTAAGGTTTAAAAGGAAATTTACTCTTAATCGTACTACTCTCTTTATAATTTAACCACTATTAAGCTTTATTAAGGAATTTACCTTTCTCCTCTAATTATAGTATTATACTATACTTAATAAGAGCACATACTACTTCTAGGGTCTTATTGTGTAGTTTTTAAATCCTA